>NC_142519.1:57876612-57951612 GCF_964205215.1 Stylophora pistillata
ATTGTTGTTGTATCCTTGTTCAAAAAGTTTGCATAGAATAAGTAGCGGCTTCCTACTTTGGCGTTTGGGAACACTCTGTTGAGCGGGTGGAGACAACTTACGCAGAGCGCGAGAGACTGGTAACGAACTCATAGCGCGCTTAATTCTATTCCGTAAAGAGGCGTTTGAGGTTAAGGCAGGATCTGTGGGTGGCAGATCCTCCTTAGTACTACCGTTAGGGGTAAGAGAAAGATGAAGATGAGTAGGTAGTGTCTGAACTTTGGTCTAAAATGCTATGCACTTAAAGAAACTTTTCTTGATTTTCCTTCTCTTTTTTTTTTTTTCGATGAAACAATTTTAGTGTAATAGAAAAGCGTGATGCTGTTAGTGAGTTTTCACAGGTGCTTACCAATACTTGGCTGTGTAGCCGCGCGATGCGATTCCAGTCAAGGCCCACAAATTGACCCTTGCTCACCATAGAGTCTCCAGTAGCTCAGTGGTTAGAGCATCCGACTAGATCACGGAAGGTCGTGGGTTCAAGTCCCATCTGGGGCTCGGATTTTTCTCTTTTTTTTTTTCGGTACTGTAAAGTACGCCTCCTCTCCTCATGTCACCCAAGTTTGGTGAACAAATCACAAGAAGCTAGCGGTGTATATTTAAAGTAATTTATGACCCAGATTTTATAAGGGAGTCTAATATTTTATATGCTCTTCACCTGCCTAAACTACCTCCTCCCTCCTATAAACAAATTGTATTGAGGGCGGGGAATTCCACACCGAGTACCCTTTCTCATTAATTAGGACGTGGCCCACAACTCATTTTTCACATTGTTGTCATCTACCCGCATAAGATTATTTGCTTGTCATCCTTAATGGTGTTTTACAGCAATTCGCACGATCAGCGAAAGCAAAGGATTAAGAACATACTCGCTGCAAGTTCCAGAAGTGAAGGAGCTGCAAAACCCAAATGAAATGCAGTAGCCGGACGGTGTGACCATAGCCAAATGTTACAAAGGGAAGGGAGGTTCGCTGTCACGTGATTCGTCCCTCCAGTACCGCGCCGTACAAAATGGGAGGTGATGGACACAAGCGTAGAGTTAAGTCTGGGACCAAGATCTCTCAGGGGGTAGAGGTGGATCACACTGGTATGGTTCGGGTTTTCTAACAGAATGAGCTGAAGATTGGACTTAATGAAAGCAAATGGCGAGAAATCTTAATCTGGCAATATGTCCTTCTTTGTGCACTCAATTCTCTTAACTACATCTGCAAGAGGGCGTTACATTTGACCCGTAGAATTTAATTTGATGACGCAATTGTGACGAGAGAGAGTTATTTGTTGTTAGTGACTAGTTGATGGATCGACCAATCAGAGTCAAGTATCGAAATTATGTGTGTCATCAGTGTAATACATGACAGGAAGAGCCTGGTGTTCAGTAATAACAATTTTTTACTAATATATATTAAGCATTATATGTTTGGATTTGAATTCCATAAATAAATAGAAAAATCATTCCGCATTCCTGTGGGATCACTCATTTTGAGTCATGAAACTTTTAGAAAACAACAATCTCTTTACTGCAAAGTGTGTATCTATCAATTTCTGCTAGTGTTTTGGCGCGTTGCTTCGTCTGTTCACCAGCTCCCCGCGGTCCTGGGTCTTGTTTCTCTCCAACTAACGAAGTGCTCGAAGACTGGCTAGAATCCAACAAAGTCACAGAGACTTGGGCTTTGAGGTTCTGCGAGGAGGCTTGGTTACTGTGTTGTTTGTTCTCAGTTTCTACGTCCTGTTTCTGCTTCACGTACTGAGTCGCTTTGCCGAGAAATATGATGCTGTTTAAAACTTTTACTGACGTTAGGCTGTCAACAAAATACAAACTGATATTACAGTGGGAAGGGTTGGGGCAAAAAGCAGCGCTTTTCATGTTTCAGGGAAATGACCTGGTGTATGTCTTCATGTCCCTCTAATAAAAAAAAATAAAAAAATAAAAAAAAAACCAAACTCTATCATTGTGCAAAAATTTTTGACACCGGTTTCAGTCACGAAATGCAACACTTGACTTGGGATTTGTACGTTTCTACAGTATTTTGTTAGATAGTAAGAGGCTTTGTCGATTGTAAAACGTTACTTACAAGAAAAATGTGGCCAACACGAGAAACATTCCACCCAGGCCGTGTATCTTCACAGACTGCGCCACTTCCCTAATAACCTGCAAACAAGACCACAACATAATGTCAGATACCAACTAGCCTTCATAGGGACCTTACACAGTCAGGAAGGCAACCCTAGGGAAACGTTCATAAAAAAATATTGATCTTTTCGGCAAGAATTTCGCAAATTGCTCTTACTCTTACTCTTACGGCGCCACACCTCGACTTAAGCATAAGGTATGTGACAAGTGTTGCGGAAACTTAAATAATTCGCCGTCAGGATTTCCGATCTCCCTTCCCTCTCCTCCCTCTATATCTCTCTGAGGCTACTCACCAGGGATCCCAAAGGAAGAGGAATAAAACCCATTCGACGAGAAACAAGATCGAAATGATCATTGTGAGCCTGTAAAATAAAATAATAAATAAGAATTAAAAGAGATGTTTTCACGCGATGCAAAACAAACACCTCCGTCCCTACAAACCTGAGTAAGTAACCGAAACAAAAACCAAACCAGATTAATCACAACAGCTAGTCAGAACAGAGCGAAAAAAAGAGCAAAGAGCCAATAAGAACTCAAAGTAAAAACAAGCAAGGTGCTTGAAGCGCGGGAAAACGCAGGTCAACGATTAGTTTTAATTTGAATCTGATTGGTCGAGAAAGTGGCGCGTGTTTTCTAGATCAATCACAGAGCAACGTGAAGTAAAATTAAACCAATCACAGTTTACTTTTGGCATTCAATTGAAAAATTGGTCCGTAGTCTTCAAATTTATTTCTTCAAGCTGACCCCCTCTTTTATTCATGAAACTTTTAATAAAAGGAAATAGTACTCCGTTATCTTACGTTCTTCTGTCGACTTGAGGTCGCATCTTCAGCAAGGAGAGCTCTATATTCGCAGTAAACCTAAAAATAAGTTAGAAATGATAAAAAGACTAAAGAAGAATAAATTAAGGTCCTGTCCTCGTCTACAATTGCTCGCTTACCGCTAGCTTGAACCGACTGCAAAAAAAAATTGTTTCTCTCCCTGGATAGAATGAAATTCCAATGTAGGTCTCCCTCTTTACCCTGGTAGGATCCCAAACGCTTTGATAGCAAACAAACTCGTCAAGCGCGCCCTGTAAAGCGTGGGAAAATGCCAGGGTTCAAAGAGCGACTGTTGTTTCATTTCATTTGATTGGTCGGGCACCTCAGAGTGCGGATTTTTTTTTTTTAAGCCAATCAAAGGAAGCAATAGATCAAAACAACTCAAATGCCGGACTTTTGAAAGCTAACTGAAACGACATACCTCAACAGGAATATTGTTGAATTTTGTGATAAAAGCGTGTTTGATCCAATCCACAAAATACTCCGAAGACAACACAGCCAACAGATATGGACAGATAACATATAAATGTTCTGAAAATGACAAAATTTAATGAGTAGCCGAAGAAAGCTGAAGAGCAATGCTACAGATTATTATGGCTGTGAAAATTGAGTTTTAATTAAATAAAATGAATGCTCAAAGAAGCAGAGACATCGGCAGAGATTTCTGTCTTTTACGCAAGGATTCCTCGGTCTTTATTTTAAGCGACCAATGTTGCGGCGAAAACAACAATATCGCATCCGCCCTTTTTGCTTTAATTAGCCTGAGTTTGAATTTGGAGCCCTCCTATTTAGACACCTCCATTCAAGAGACCCCAAGTTAGGTCCCGACTGAAATGTTCTCATGGCATTTCTATCAGTTACCAAGGTTGAAGCGGCACCTCTATTCAGGGTACACTTGTTCCAGTCCCCAACGTGTCCCTATAAAAGAGGTTCCATAACACTCACCAGCGTTCCAGTTAAATTCTGTTAAATTCCTCAGCGTGACAATCACCACCAATACTATGTAGTAAAATCTTTCTCTGATGTCTGTGTATGAAAAAATATAGTCCTGGGCTGGGTTGTTCAAAAGTAGGTTAAGGTAACCCAGGGTTAGTGTGAAATTTGATTTCAGATCTGAAAGCTTTAAAAGAAAATTCACCTTGATTCCATTTGTCTACAATTTGATGATTAAATGCCTTAAAATAAATTGGGAAAATTATCCCAAAACGGCTTTTTATCAGAGAAATATAGAAACCTGGATTAAGATTTAACCCCGGGTTAGTGCTAATCGGCCTTCGAACAACTGGGCTCTGATGAAGAACCATGCGGGATGAAAAAAAAAACCCTACGAGACCTAGATCTTAAGTGTCAACAGGAAACAACAGTTAAACGTTATCGCAATCAGTTCATGAATTTTGGAGCGCGCTTTTCACTCGACAGCTTCGAAATGAGTAACGAAGTAATCAGATCGGCTAAAAACACCAAGAAGCTTACAGATGAAGATTCAAATCAAACAAATGTAAGCAACCTCAAGCTTTAGTTTTGTGCCTAACTGGTTGAGAATTCAGGATAACGCGAAATTTCCAGCTTTATCAAAAGCACTTTTCCGCCAAATAAAGCAGAAGAACAGTTGCGATTCATTTATTCATATTTTTTTTTTTTTTTCAGGTGAGCGGATGCCAATCTTTAAACAACCTACCGCTACACGCCATTTGAAACAAGTTGTTTTTCTCAAATCTCTTGAAAACACTTCCTTTCAGTTCCACAAACTGTAAAATCAAGAATACTAAATATCACCAAAGGCTTGAATGAGAAATAAACTGCACCCACCAAGTCAATTTTCTCTTAGTTTCTAATCATCAATCAACCGACCAGTGCCCTAGCATCTAGTGCAGGCTACGAAACTACAGTACATGTAACTTTTGTTTTCGTAAGCGCCAAATGACGATTACTCATTCTTGTTTGAATTGACAAAAAGTTCGATTCATAAAACGTTCCCTTCACCAAACGCAAAGTTGTCGGGGCACTTCCTAGTCTCAGTGAGACATATTACTACTCCTGAAAGACAACCGCTAAGTTAAGTTTTAAAGCGAAAAATATATGTAATAATAATAATAATAATAATAATAATAATAATAATAATAATACTATTAAAAATAATAACTTGTATTTATACAGCGCTCATATCTTGAACACATAGCGCTTTACAACAGTGTGCGGGGGACTTTACCAGACTGCTAAGCAGTTTACAATGAAATGAAGGCGATTATAACAGATGCCCCCTCCCCCCAATTCCCAGTAACCAGGCCAGACCACATCACAGTAATCTCGTGAATTGGGTTCTTTAACGTCCCCTGCCTAACCAAACTAACTAATAAATAGATGCAGGAGACGGGACCTCCATTTATTTGTCCCTATCCGAGAAGACTAGCATATCTAACCATTTCTTGATCAATGTTATAGAAAGGTGGCATATTTTTCTCAATTATTTTAAGACGCTGAGTGTTGGTCCGGCCGGGGCTCGAACCCTCGACCTCCCGCACAACAGTCCGGCGCTTAACCAATTGAGCTAACCGGGAGGCGGTTTATATGTATCTATTTAATGCTGTTTCACGTGATGAATATTGACAAGACTTCCAGTAAGGCACCTGTTTACGACTAACATCATTGTCAACAGCCAATTTTCAGTCGTATTGGCGACCAGCTGATCGCAATTTCGGATCCTAATGCGCGCCACATCATTTTCCACAAAAACTAATCTTAAGAACTTTAACAGTAACTTTCTTACCTGGTTTGACACCATGATTACTAACAAGGCTTTGTTGTGTGAGTTCACAGCAACATTGAGACAGATAGCCTGAAACAGCACCAACACCGCATGGAAAACTAAAAAAGTTAAGGCAAATGGCTACATAGGGTTGAGTGGTTCTTTCCTGACCTACATACGGGGTCATACTCCTTGGGATCATCTAATCAGCCCCAGGCCTCCATGCTGCACCTGGCTAGCTGCTGACTGATATTTAGCTGCCATATGACATGACCACTTTGTTTGGTCCGGGGCTTTGTTTCAGTTGTTTGTTTGAACCCCTTTTTTTCTCATGAAAGATACCAAACCAAATTCATTGTCTTGTTTGCTCACTGTGTTGTGCGAGATGGGTGTGGCAGGGGATAATTATGAAGTATATGAGCCTTAACTAATCCACTGAGAAAACATCTTTGCGTGATTCATGTAAAGGATACACACATACACTACAGCCATTACAAAATGTGGAATGATCCCAATGTGTTCCCTTCTCCGATCTTTTGGTTCTGTTGCAGTCCAGAAGAGAGCATCTAAAATGTCTTGACCCACAGATGAAAAGAGTCTGTCTGCAATCTGTAGAAACAAACATGACAAGAATGTTACTATTCCTGAAGTATGAACTTTGCAAATGGAAAATTGGCAATCTAATGCATGCCTGCATCAGCACCTTCTTAATTGTTTTGATGACAAAAGAACTAAAAAGCTGAAAAGTTTCATCTATCTAAACTGCATAATTCTTCTTTTATTCTTGTATCACATTGCAAAATTAAATCTTACGTCAAGAATGAGTCAACCTAGCCCCAATTGAAGAAGTAATACTAGACTATGAGTAGCCCCTCCTTTTCCACAAATTTCATAACGCAAGTCACAAAAAATAGGTGAAAAAAATTCATATCAGCGCACCAAGTGGAGCTCTCTACTTTTTGTGCCTTTCATTCCCGGAGTTCTGCACTGCTCTCTAACTTCAATTTTTTTTTTTACCACTTTCTTTGTGACTTGTGCAGTGGACTGCCAAAAAGGAGAAACTATGCATACTTTAAAGAAGCACCTATCAGATTACCTGAGTACGAAGATTTACTAAATCACGTGAATAAGTTTCATCAACTGTACCTCTAACATGTTGTAAATGACATAAAGTTTGATGACTGATTGTCCACGAACAGTGTGATACAACACCGAGAAATCCACATGGGTTAGAAGCAACCAACAGGTCACAAGAATGGACCCTGTCAATGATTCAGAAAAATAAATACAAAGGTTACTGGAAGATATATGAGAATACAAAAACAGTAGTTAAAAGCAAAATCAAACCTTCTGATAAAACATAGACCTACCTTTTAACAAGTCACACATCTGAACAGGCTGTAGCATCCGTGACCTGTGGAATGAAAAAAATTAAGGGTAACAACCTGCGAGATAAACACCGAAATATTTTGGAGTTATGCTATGGTTGGTGCATGTTAAAAAATTAAGTCAAAATTTTCAAATCCACAGGGCAAGTGGAGTGTGAGAGTCAAGTCAGTCAGTGAGACAAATTGAAAGACTGACTGACTGACCCTCTGAAACCAACGTAACCACAGACTAACAGAGGGACGAATAGACAGACAGAACTGGTTTGAGATGGGTATCAACCAGAAAGCTTTCTTTAGATCTTATCATAAATAGTGTTGGCAAAATGATTTGTTCCATCAATCACCATGTTGATTTCAGGGCTGTGGTCTAGCAACACCCTGGTGCCTTACTTTTGCTCTTAGGCAACTCAGGAATCTTAGTTTTCTTCATAAAAAGCATACGCTGGGCACCCTAGATTTCACAGTTTCAAAGCACTGGGCTCCCTTCTATTTTTTTAAGAGCACAGTCTTGGATTTATTCAATGGAAAGCTTCAACTTTGAAATACTTCACAGGACCTTGATATTGTCAAAGGGTTGTGTGTATGGACTGTGACAAATACATTGGTAATGAAGTATCTTGATTGTTGAACAAATTCTCCCATCAGTACCTTAGGAAATGTCTAAAGAACTGTATGGAGAATATGCATACTGATGTTAGGGTGTGAGGGGTTCACAGGCAGACACCAGTTTGAAAAGTAAATTACGCCGCATGGCTCTTTACTTACGTTCTACAAAATAACAGCCCTGTAATGATCTTGTACAGAGCAACAACCAAACGAACTGGAAGGAATGTAAACATGAACAGGAAACAATCCAAACACAACATGAACCCAAACACCATCAACTGCAAAAAAAAAAATTAAAATTTTACTGATAGTCAAATCAAGTTGTTGAGATACAACACGATGATCATGTACTGTTCGCATCTACAGTGTACCTTCTCAAATTCCCTTGGAATCTTCATGAACGTGTACACTTTCTGGCGTCTTTCTGTGTATTTTTCTTCTTCTAGTTCCATGAGCTTTCCACTGAAAACTTCTGCTGTGAAGTACTTCATAAATGACAGCTCTGAAACAGAATTATTATCTTTTAAAAAATTTTCTTTCTTATTCTGAAAGTGCGAGTTTCAGAAATTTTACGCCGTTGACTTACTTCTCAAACCATCACCGAGTTTCTCCTCAGAGGAAGCCTTCGTTATTTGAGGAACATCTCTATGCGGGTCTTTCTGGTATGATTGCATTTCTGGTTCCATTGTTTTTAAGGATTGAAAGTTACTTTTTGGAAATCTAGCATCTTCATTCAGACAGCCCACCCTCTCCTGTCGTTGCAGTTGTTTTTGTTGCGCTTGGTACAGCTGTTCTTGTTGTTGTAAAAATCTGTGTCTAAACTCTATCTCTTGCGTCTTCTCATCTATATAAAATCCTCCTGGTTTTATCGTATCTTCACGTTGAGTTTCTTCCTCGAAATCCAACGACATTCTCTTAGCAACGCTTTCCTGATTCTCGTATTTCTCATCAACACCAACAGCATATTCGACAGACTCTACGTGATCGTGCCCTTCAGCAGTGGAGGTATTCGGCAAACTTTCGAAGCCATGGTCGGTTTTCTCCTTCAATTCCGTACTGTTTTCGTCAACGGGATTCGAGCATGGGTCAAAAACATCTGTGTGAATAACGACCTCGGTGTCCAAATCGTTAGTGGACGCTGTTGAAGCCGATGAAAGAAAATTTCCCTGTTCTTTTGCAAGATCAGCCATGTTGTTTACGTATTCTCGTTCCCAGAGCCACTGGTTTGAAGAAAGTAAATATCATGGTACGCATGTACGTCAAAATAGTTCCGCTAGCCAGTAGTGTCGTGGTAATGTCACAAAAGTCTCCAGTATCTCGCGGAATTTGTTACCATGACACCTCTGAAAACTTTTTCATGGCGGCATTTCCCGTCGATCTGTAAAGTGCTTTCAGAATCATCAGCAACAGTACTGATGTTGTGATATCATTTGAGGGGAAAATTTTTAGGAAAATGTCTAGAGCACAAGCTGAGAGTGTCATAAAAAATATAATACGTGAAATCGCGCAAGAATGCGCCAACAAAGGCCAGGCGGTTTCGGAAACTCTCGTAGCATTTATGGTAGATACTTTGATGTTGACAAAATATCGGCCCTGTTTTGTCTTTGCTTTGTCCAATCAGTTGAGTTAAACGCTTCCTTCTAGTGTTAATCCTGTGTATTGTATTTAATTTCAGGTTAAAGCAGTAGTCTTGGACCCTGACAATGAATTTAACGTGGACAGAACTTTGACCAAAGATGATGTACAAAAACTCATTATGGTAGGTACAAGATGGCGACAAGATATGCCAATGTATTGTGTGCATTTCATTGTTCAGCTTGTAGTTAAAGTGATCCGATTTGCTTTTTTCTTATCAGTAATAGTTTTGGTGCAACTGTGTATAAACCTGGGATTGGAAAATTCGTCAGAAACAATGTCATCAGATCATATCGTATTTCAATGTACAATTTTTAGCAAAATTAGTTTATCTTCTTTCCAGTCTCGTGGAAACCCTATTAATTTTCACTCTGCTGGAGCGATTTATTCATTTCTCACAAAAATATGCCGAAACTCTAAAAACACCCAACCGGATGAAAATTAATAGGGTTTCCTAACTAAAGGAGAATATTTACCTCCTACTTATAAAAATTTAATTGTATAACTTTTAAGGGTGGTTTCAATTTTCAGCTGCGCTTTTTTGAAATGCGTTTATCTCTTGGTCCAGCTGTCTCTTCACTGACAGATTGGAACATATTTGATTTGTTTACAGCTTTGTGTGGATAGACTGTTGGACTCACAATCTCCTTCTTTGGATACAGTCAAGATGCAGGTTTATTTTGACATGAATTATACCAGTCGAGGTAGGCACAAATGTTGTCAAATGTTTTTTGGGAATCTGTAGTTAAGATTGCATACACTGACAAATTCACTGTCTCTACTGACTCTTTGCTATCCTTCAGAGGGACAGGATCTTCCCTTCCCCCACCCCCTCCCTCCCAGATCTTGGGAGTATATGGTTAAAAATACCAGTCAAATTTTTGTCTCAGACATCCAGACATGATTCTTCTCTCTCATCTATCATTTCTTTTCCTTATCGATTAGCAATGCATATTTTTTAGTTTAGTTTTTTCATGTGCAGTCAGATTGATTTAATTTCTTAGGTGAACACAAATAAGATCCTAGAATTGAATTCAAATGAATGAACATTCTAATAAAACTGCTGTATCTCTCTTCCTTTTAACCTTGCAGCTGACTTCCTGGAAGAGCATAGGAGGGTTCTTGATCAGCGACTCCAACCAGTTATTAGGGAGATAACTGACAGCCGTGCAAGGACTAGAGATGAATTAGAGGGTCTGTACAGTTGATCATTAATAAAACTTCAAATTTTTGTGGAAAAGTTCCCCTAGGGATAACAATTTTATGACCAAAAATGAGCCTATAAATTTAATTTTTATCTACATGGTAGTCAGGCCAATTGAAACAGGGGTTTTGAAATACTTAGATTTTTCTTCAATGGTGATGGATCATGGATTTCCTTACCATTCATGTTTCTTTTGGTTGGAGTATCAGGCTTAGCTAGTCACTCACAGACTGAGATAATTTTATATAGCCCGTGGATTTCCAAGTATGGGGCTCTCTGGATCTCTCGCATTGGGGGATAGTTGATTTGCAAGGTTAAAAGGTAGTGTTTACATTCGAGCTAAGTGGCACATCCAGACAGAGTTTATCCAGTTCTACACCCCTTGAGCACTATGGCATTCAATTGCAGGTGACTCCCTCGTCATTTTGTCGGGCTTGCTATAAGAGGTTAGTTTTGTAGAACCCACTTACACTCCTAAGTGGAGAAAGGCACTGTTAGGGTGGAGTGTTTTGCTCAAGAACACAACATGAAGTCGTGGCTAGATCTTGAACTCTGACCTCTTAACCCAAAGTCCTGCAGTGTGCTAACAATTAAGCTATGGCATCTCTTTAATGTCTGTTTATGAGCCGAGTGACTTATCAGTCAGGTGTTTAACTTCAGTTTCCATAGCATGAAGCAACTAGGAGTATTTCTACTTCCCCTGGATAGAATGCTAGTCCATTTCAGGGTTACCTCCAGCATTAAATTCACTTGTACCCATCATGAACACCTGGGTGAAGAGGCACTGTGAGTCAGAGTCAAGTGTCTTGCCTAAGAACACCATGCAATATCCCCAGCCAGGGTTTGAACCTGGACCACTGAATCCAGAGTTGAGCGCACCAACCATGAGGCCACTATGCCTCCGCTTATGTTTTCTAGAACACTGTAAATTTTAAATTAATTTATCAAATTTTGTTTTGTCTCCAGGTTTGTACAGGAGAGTGGTCTCATGTGTTTTGCTGCGGTCTGGTCTGGGTTCTCCAACTGACATTGCTGTTGTGAGAGAAGCCACAGGTATTTAATAAGCTTCTGATAAGGTTTCCACTCTATTAATCCTGGACACCCTTATATCAGTATAGATATTCTCCATACTGTTTTCTATACATTTTCTAAGGTGCTGACAAGGAGAATTTGTATAACAATCAAAAACTTCTTTAGTTAGTGATGATTTCCATTATTCTTGTGACCTTGAGGCATGATAGCAGGTGGATTTTGGCGGGGCGAGTGGATATTCCTGTCGGTTGTTCAGGCCGCCATCTAGAATTAGAAAAACAGTGGAGAGTTGGGGCGAGGTAAAAATTTTACCAGGCAAGTTGGAGGGAGAGAGAAAAATTGGGGAAGGGGGAGGGGAAAGAAAAATCCTGTTTTCCCTCCCCATCCCCCCACCCACACCGACATTCTCGTATTCTCGCCCCAATTCTCCCAGTCAGCAGCGAATCCAACATGGCGGCTAAACACTCGAAAGATGAAAACCACCAAAACTGCCTGCACTGCAGGCTAAATGCATGATTTAGGGGTCATGTTGTAATGAGAAATGAGATGTAAGTCACACTTAAAGGTCAAAGGGCTCAAAATATCCCTTTTTTTATGGTTCAATAACGAACTCATAAATTGGTTATTGAGTGTGCCGCAGGATTTCTTCACTATGCCATCTGAACATCTGTTAATACCAGTTAATTATGGAAAGGATGTATCTGACTTTTCCTTCATTACGCGGTGTGCTCTAAGACTTTATTAAGCTGGTACATTCTTGTTGTTGCAGCTGCTTTGCAAAGTGTATTCCCACAAACAGAACTGGGAACTTTTATGTCTCTTACAAAGCGTGACAAGGAACGACAGCTGAATGAGCTTGTACTAATTGTGACAGGGATCAGACTTTTTAATCGTGAATGTGGCAAAGGAGGAGAGGGGATCGATGACTGTGAGTTTTGGACTCATTTTCACATCACAAACAGTTTGCTTCTACAGGGTTTTATAACATAACCAAAGCAAAGCGCGCGCTCTGATTGGTCAATTTAGCGTCCCCCATTTGCCCATGGGTGTACGCTGTTGACGTGAGCAAATGCAAAGACTATTTTTCCGCGCGCGCTTGTTTTTTGTGGCCGCTTAAGATTTGTTAAATAAAAGGGAATTCTTTAGCTACAATGTATCAATGTTATGTTATAAAACAAATGGTAAACACCACAGCGTACACTACTGAGTTATGGATACACTTGGGAGGTTTGCTAAGCACTCAAGAAGCTAGAGTCCCTCTCGGCTATCGCCTCGAGCGACTCTTACGCTTCTTTCGTGCTTAGCAACCTCCCGCGTGCATCCATAACTCAATAGTGTACGCTGTGGTGTTTACCATTTGTTAATTGTGAAAGGGCTGGTGGAACGAAACTTTGATAATCACTCTTAAAATTTGAAAGCTGGAAGTCTTTAGCTCATATGAGACCCTGAAACTCTTGACGATGAACAATCTTCAAAAGGCAAACCATTGTAATGTTTTGTATTTTTCTTCGTCAGGGTGGTTCCTCAGAAAAAAAAGTTATCAAAGAATTTTTCCATAAATGTTCTCTGCCAATGTCTGTTGCGAAAAAAATACATCGGTTCACCGTACATTTTGCGGTAGCTGGAAGTAACACTTGAAAAAAACTTGATAGGTCAAAAGTCTCGAGCGTATGGAACAATTTGATATGTAATTTGTGAAAAAATGACGCAATTATAATCGACTCAAAACTTTTCTCAATTCGTTGCTTTTAAGGTCACAATTTGTATCATCAAGTAACGGGCTTCGTGCACACTTTTAGTTTTATCTTTTTTTTCATTTTGGTGAGTCTTTTTCAATTTTCATGATTTTATAGATTTAAATTAATGTACACCAAAATTATGCAATGAAAAATATGGGTTACCACGCTCGTTCTCGAGTTAAAGACCATCGTACCCTTTTACTCATTGATAGAAAAGCAATACCGTGTTCTCGGAGTGCGCGTGCGCGTATACGCCTGATTACGTGATTTTTATGCGCAGTGCAGGATGCATATTGCAATACTGAGGAATCACCTTATGAAGACTCGTTGAAATGCAAACATTCCCTGATATTAAATCCCATATTCCTAGATTTCAAACACTTCTTTGTAATAAACATCTGTTTCTTTTCTTTAGTACCTGCCATATTAAGTGAAGCTGTTCCAGCCACGACACAGAATGTTCAAACAGAAATTCAAAATACAACCAAGCTGGCGTTTAAATATACTGGTAAGTGTTCAAACCAAGGCTAATTTTAACCTGCAATTTTAAAGTTTTGTGTGCTTTCGGTTATTTAGATGGCGCGTTGTAAATGGTTTGAAAAATCATAAACTTTCAAAACAAAGAGAAACATCACAGAGAGCCAATGAGAACTCGATAAGAAATAAGACTGCTGCCCAAAGCGCGGGAAAACGCAAGCGACCAGGTGGTATTGTTTGATTCTGATTGGTTGAGGCGGTAGCGTGAGTTTTTTTAGACCAATCATAGATAGTAGGGCAGAACGATGCAGTTCTGAATTTCTTTGATTCTGATTGGTGGAGATGATGGCGTGTCAGCTTTCTCTGGCAATCACATAACAAAGGAAAGTAAAACCAAAGCATTCTCGGATAGCTTTAACACTCAATTGTAAATTGCTTTAATTTTGTCGGTTTTTTTTTTTCTTTAGCTGTTACTCAACTGAAAGTTCTGATTTTTTTTCTGCAGCGCTAGTTGAAGACGTTGTCGCTAACAAGAAATCACCGGAAGGATTGAATTTAAACTTTATTAAAGAAGCTTTGATTAACACACGGCAACATGAAGCATTTCTTTCCATCTTATTGGTGAGTTCCTAGCGCTCTATATGGAAAATTTTATGGCTTACTCTTTTCTTGAAAGGTCTATCTGTTTATCGTGTTTTCATGTTAGCTATTACTGAATTCTTTCTTTTTGAAGAGATTCACCTGCTCAAGATTTACCTCGCTTAAATAACATGTTGCTTTGGCGAAGGTGTTGGTATGAAGCGCCACAGAAAATGTCAAAAAGTTAGTAGTTAGAGCAATTTTCAATCGCGCCTTGGTTTCCGCGTTTTCCCGCGCTTGTCTTTACTCTGATTTTCGATTGGGTTCTTGTGATACTAAGCACTCTTCTGATTGGCTGTTGTTTCCTCTTTTGGTCTCTGACACCCATTTGAAGAGTACCCTGCCCAGTATACTTGTACGCTAAACCAAAAATTCATTTGGGTTTCCGACTAAACCTGTTCTTTGGAGTTTGTCCTCGTCTTCAAGTGTGTAATACCTTTATAATCCATTCACATCTCTATCAACAGAATGATGTCGTTGGCTGTGCACAACAAGTAGAGGCCCTTGAATCTCAGTTTTCAGCCGGAATGGAAGCTTTGAAAAACACAGTACAGTCCAAAACTGCTGTGCCTACGGCTCAAGTTTATGTAAGTACCCTCTACAAGAGATAGTAAAGCGACCTTTATTTTCAATGTTTCTGTAATATTGTCAATTTTAACTACAATAATTTGCAGGTAAAGCTACGAAAAAAGGACTACATTTGCATTTAGCACGCTCGCTGTAGAGTCTGTGCAGTGTTTGATCGTTTTCCTTTTTATTATTTATCACTGTTAGCCCCAGTTTATCACACTGGCTCATTTGTGGACTGGCTTTCAAGATGAAATGGTCCTTTTAAGTGTTCTTAGTAACATCTTAGCGAGTTTGGAACCCTTCACTAAGGTAAGGGGAGTATTTTCAATTTGTTTCGAAGTATCTAGACACGATGCAAGAGTGGAAGTATTTTGTTAAATACTGTGAAGTTAATTTCCGAGGAAATTTCTTTCCTTTCAAAGATACACAAGGAAGTGTTAACAGAAGAAGTCTTACAGCCATTCACTGATGGATTGGAAATCAGAACTGATGATCAGAGACTAGCAGATGTGAGTGGTTTTCTTACTTGAGAATAATGACATAGAAATAGAAATTTACCGGTGGAAGTTCCACTGGGTGGCTCTTCTTGTCCACTGTTTCCAGGTCGAATTGGAATTTGGAATGTTGGTTTTTACAGAGGGAAGGAAACCGAAAGACCCGGAGGAAAACCCTCGGAGCAAGGACGAGAACCAACAACAAATTCAACCCACATGTGGCACCAGGTTCGGGAATCGAACCAAGGCCAAAGCGGTGGGAGTTGACCGCGCCGTGCCCGCTCTCCCTTGATCAGTAGTAATCTGAGTTCCGTTGGCTTTCACGCTAAGCTACGTCCTATGACTTGTCGAGAATAATTTATTTTTCTCAGGTTAATTATTCTATTTTATTTCTATCAGAGTTCTTCAGACGATTATAGAATTGATCGCAAAGAAATCGAGAATCCCAAGATTGAACTATTGTTTCATGAGACTACAAAGAACTTCGACAAGCTACCGATACAGTACCGGGTCAGTATGTAACAATATTATACGCCCTTTCTCCCTGGCCAGTGTAGTCCACTGCATTAGTCAGTGGGAATCAGCGAAGAACAAAAGCCAAGTCCGAGCTGCGTGACCTTAAGAAGCACTACGCGTGCGTGGATCGCTCTAACAGTCGCGTAGCGCTGGTTTTTTTGTTTTTTTGTTTGTTTTTGTTTTTGTTTTGGCCGATTTCTATTAACTCGCACGACAGAGTATGCACGTGGTCTATGAAAATATAAATGTTGTCGGCAAGCTCAATAAAGCAGAAACTTTCGTCATATCAAAGGCAATAAGTACTGATATATGGTCCCGGCTGGCGATATGTTACTGAGCCGTGCTAAATTTTTTATTCATCTTAAAAAATTAAGCTAAAATTTTTGTAGTTTGTCATTTACAATCCCTGTGAATCTCAAATCATTCTTATTTATCTCTGGTCTATTTTATCGTCTTTGTTGCTTGTCTAACCTAACAAATGATCATTTTAAAGTTTTTACTCTCATTCTGGTTTGACGCAGTTTGATGAGCATTTTGTTATTTCCATATTCAGGGTTTTTGTGGATGGTCGCTTGTTGTGTACGATCGTTTATTGATCCCATCCAACCCAGGGAATGGTGTTCTACGTTATAAAGACAGTTACTACGCCTTCTGTGATAAACAAGCTGCTTACGAGTTTTCCAATGCTCCCGAAAGGTATAAAGGCTACTTCTTGAGGCTTCTTTGTTCGCAATTTTGTTTGTACTTGAGAGCAATTTTAAACTATCAGCTATCGCCTTGATTCTGCTTCACCTCGCACGTGATTCGTGTGGTAAACTCGTACCTCCCTTTCAACCCATCAGAAGAAAAGCTGATCATGAGAATTTGATGTAATTTGCCGAGATTACTTGCAAAACCTAGACCGCTACAGGCTCGTTGTCTACGATAAAACTCATACGATTACGAACGTAGTGGACTAGCCTAGTCGTTACTGTTAGCCGTGTAATCGTTTGCCACGATATTGTTTCCAATCCCTTGGCAATATTCCCCTTAAAAGATGTTAGTGGCAGTCTAGGCAGGAAAATGTTCAAGTTACCGAAGAAATAGACTTGTTAATGAAAAAATGGTTCTGGGAAGGATTGTTATCTTGTTGTTGACTAGAAACAATACTCTCGGCTAAAGAAAATGGGAAGGGCTTCAGACAAAATTCTACTCCAGCTAGTTTTTCCGAAATAACTGTTCGTCATTAGTATGTTTTCTAAGTGTTGCAAAAGGTTTTTGTACTGAAGAATGCATTCAACGAAAAAACATTGTTGAGTGAATGCAACTTGTCTAAAAAACATCCTCTCTGTGTTTTTCTTTGAAGTTACATCAATGGAGTCGCAGAAGCGGCTAAGAAGTCTCCCGAACTTATTCAGCTTCTGGAGCTGCACACACAGTTTGCTTCCATCACACCGTACGCTCAGGTAATCTAATGACTACTTTGGGTCTACTTACAGATTTTTTAAGAAAATCTAACAGTGTTGACCTCTCCAATTGGATTGACACGTTAAACAGGAACAGTTTAAATACAGCGGTTACTCTTGCGTTTGAATTTTCTCTACGACAGCTCACATGAAATTTCCCTTCAGTTTACGCTTGCCTTAGCATCTCACGTGTGAAGTACGTTTAAGAGATGCAGTTTCAAGTAAAACGAGAAGAAAAGTGTGTACTCATTTGAGCGGCGTTCGCAAGACGTTTATACAAGTAACAGTAGCGTAGCTAAGGTAGGGGTCGGGGAAGTTGGGATACCTCCACTCTATCAGACTTTTAGGGTTTTATGCCACTTGTCGTATGCAACTACACAATATGAAGTATCACACGTCACTTTTCCTTCATGTTTTTCAGTTTGTTCAGGCTATGATAAAAAAGAAAAAAATTTGGGAATCAGAGTTAAGACCTCCCTCCCCGGCCTGTCTGATCACACTATAACTTATTTACAAGAAATTATAAATAGTTTATAATTCAGTCTTGTTAACAAGGTCTACAGAATGTCTGTAGAAGGTACTTACGAATGTGACAGTCAATAAGAATTTTTATATTGATCTTGTGCATCAGGGTAAAGAACCTGGGCGTATGATTGAGGCGCCCGTTACAAAGTGTGACAGTGGAACACAAACAGACACTCACTTCATGGAGACAAATATTGTCAAGTCTTACGAGTGGAATGAATGGGAGCTGAGGAGGAAAGCTCTTAAACTGGTGGGTTGGAATTAGGACGCATTTTATCATCAAGTTTTCCTGTGCAAGATCTCTTAATCTGAAGTGCAGGCGAGTTTTTAGCGAGCAAGCACTCAATATTGCTAAATGTGTTATCACCATCTTGGATTTCTGAAACAGAAACAGATTGGAGAGAAAAAGAACGTTTCTAGCCAGGGCCTGAGTGAACGACAGTCAAAGGAACGGGGGCTGATGGGACAGAAAAAGCGTCTCGTCTTATATCTTCCCTCCCTCTTTTCGTTTAGTCTCCAGCAGTACGTCTGTACTGCAAGCTTAGATCTTGTCACTTCATGGGAAAGAGTAGCTCGATATATGCACTAGACTACGAGAGTGAGGCGCTCCAAAATATAGCCTCACTCACAGAACTCCCGTGGCGCGTCGACGTCAATTTTTTTCCCTTGAACTCGCGCGACCGGGCTTCGCCGAAAAGAAAGCTTGTCTCACTGGTGCAGAATTGGAAACCCTCATTATCAAGTTATCTAAATTATTGTTAAATTTCTTAACAAAGCAAGGCAAGGAAACTTGTCAAGACAACTTGCGGAGGAAAATTGGTGTGATTACGGCTTTGGTGAGGGATTTCTACATGTGCTTCAAACTTATCTTTTTTTCTAGCTTGTTTCTACCGTTGCAGTAAGAGAATTATTTCTTTATTTCAGGCAAATCTCCGCACCAAGATCACTCATTCAGTGCAGACGAATTTGAGTAACTTTAGGAGAGACAATGACTCCCAGGTTTACCTCCCAAAGTGAGTACTTATATCTTTTAAACAACCCTTCACGAGTCTGTTTTTTTTTTAATTGTAATCGTTATTAGTTGAAGTTTTGACGATACTTTAAATGTTTTTTGCTACTTATTCACTTACCTGGGAAATTAAAGAAAGCCTTTCTTTATGAAGGAGATAAGTAAACGGTGATTTAGTAATCAAGAACCGTTCTCAGATTTGTCAGAGAAAACGAAGAAAAAGAAGACACCAAAAATGTTTGCTGGGTCACAGCTTGAGACATTGAATCTTTTGCGTTAATCACGGCAATCACTGACGTCACAGTCACATTTGCTGACGTCAGAGATTTCTACGCGCGGAAAATAGCAAATTGATATAAAGAGCAGTTGAACATTCGCGTGAGAATTGAATTGTTAGATTAATTAAAGAAAAGGGAGTTTCTCGCATAGCTTGCCTTTACAACCTACCCGAGGCGCTCACGCTCGTTCTGATACAAGCTTATTGCGTATGAATAGGACACGTGGATGGCTTGTCTTTGAAACTTACCCGAAGCGCGCATAATTCTGTCCTTATTTCTCGTCGCTTCTCAGAGGTACTGAGATTGCCTTCATTGTTATTTACAGGAATGTAGAGACACAAACCAAGCGAGAATCATCAACAAATGTTCCGAAACCGTCCACGTTCGTAGCTGGCTTGCGAGGCTGCAACTCGACCAAAACAACAATGAATATTGTGGACCTCACTCTCGATGTTGATCAAACTTAAGACACGTCGTATGCATGTACACCACTAGTTGTTCGTGACAAACACTTTGTAAATAATATTTTGCATTAATAAATTCTTTGTTCAGTTTTGCAAAAATAAAATCAGTGTGTTGTTACATGTATTAGTAATTAACCTCGTTGACTGGAGCTGAGCCGTAAAGATGTTCAAAAACTAATTTTGAACAGCAGGAGTGCCAAAGGTCAATCAAACTTAATGGGGCCAATTCATCCCTTTAAGCAAAAGAAGAAAAACTTTAAAAATCGTGCAACTCTATAAATTTCGCCACTAATGGCCAAAATTACAAATCGGCCACTAATGGCCTGAATCACAAATCGGTCACGAGTAGCCAAAATCGCAAATCGGCCACTAAAGGAAAAAACGCACATCGGCCACTGGTGGAAAAAATCGCAAATTGTCCACTAGTAGAAAAAATTAATCTTCCACTAGTGGCAAAAATTGCAAATCGGCCACCAGCGAAAACGATTCCAAATCGTCCACAACTGGAAAAAATCGCAAATCGTCCACTTGTGGCCCAAATTGCAAATCGTCCACTACTGGAAAAAATTGCAAATCGTCCACTAGTGGCCCAAATCGCAAATCCTCCACTAGTGCCCAACATTCAAAATCGGCCACTAGTGGGCAAAATTCCAAATCATCCACTAGCGGAAAAAATCACAAATCGTCGACTAGTGGAAAAAATCGCAAATAGGCCACAAGTGGCCAAAATTGCAAATCGTTCACTAGTGGGCGAAATCGCAAATCGTCCACTAGTGGCAAAACTGATTACAAATCGTCCACTAGTGGAAAAAATCGCAAATCGTCCACAAGTGGCCAAAATTACAAATCGTCCATTAGTGGCGAAAATCGCAAATTGTCCACTAGTGGCCAAAATAGGAAATTTTCCACTAGGGGCAAAGATGGCAAATCGTCCACTAGTGGCCAAATTCGCAAATCGTCCACTAGTGGCCAAATTCGCAAATCGTCCACTAGTGGCCAAAAGTGCAAATCGTCCACAAGTGGCCAAAACCGCAAATCGTCCACTAGTAGTTAAAATCACAAATTGTCCACTTGTGGCCAAAATCGCAAATTGTCCGCTAGTGGCCGAAATCGCAAATCGTCCAGTAGTGGCCAAAATAGCAAATTCTCCACTGGTAGCCAAAATCGCAAATAGTCCCCTAGTGGTCAAAATCGCAAATTATCCACGGTAACGTTTAACTTGTACTTTCTACGGTTTTCTGTTTACAGGGTCTTCGTTTTCGTTTTCGTTTTCGTAGTACGAAAACGAAGACCGGGTCTTAGGTCTTAGGTCTTCGTTTTCGTAACACCCAGCCCAAACCTGCTAGCTCAAATTTCGTATTATGTAATGTATTTGTCTTCAATAGGTTTTGGTTCAATGGGTTTTCGTACGATGGGATTTTGTACGATGGGTTTTCGTACGATGGGTTTTCGTTAAATGGGTTTACGTACTATGGGTTTTCGTTCAATGGGTTTTCGTACGATGGGTTTTAGTTCAATGGGTTTTCGTACGATGGGTTTTCGTTCAATGGGTTTCCGTACGATGGGTTTTCGTTTAATGGGTTTTCGTACGATGGGTTTTTGTTCAATGGGTTTTCGTACGATGGGTTTTAGTTCAATGGGTTTTCGTTCAATGGGTTTTCGTACGATGGGTTTTCGTTCAATGGGTTTTCGTACGATGGGTTTTCGTTCAATGGGTTTTCGTACGATGGGTTTTCGTACGATGGGTTTTCGTACGATGGGTTTTCGTTCAATGGGTTTTCGTACGATGGGTTCCTGCTTCCGATGAGTCCGCATACGTTTGATGACATTGAGTTTGCATTTGATTACTTTGGAACTTCGATTAACGGATTTGACAGTTTGTTTGACGGAGATGTCTATCGATTTGATTACTTCCACATTTGGAATACCAAGTTTGAGCAACAGATTTGACACATTTTGTTCGATGAATTTTGTCACATGTCTGACTCCAAAGATCAGCCACTAGTGGCCTAAATCCAAAAGAAACTAATAACGTCTATTTGTGTCTAAAATCAGAAATCTTCTTCTCCTCTATGAGGCAGTAGGCACAAAAATATATCAAGCAAAAGAGGAATATTTTTTTAATCTTCCAATTCCCACCACCTCCTCCCAATGTTCCCCTTGGTTTTGTACCTTAGCGAGAAATCCGAAGAACCTGGGAACTAGGAAACGTAAAATTCGAGAAGACGCTCAAGATTGAACGCAGTAATGGAATTCCTGTTACACAGTGAAGTTATACTTAACAATGGTCTTGAAGCTGTGGAAAACTATTTAAAAGCGGGAGAAGATCCTAATAAGAGGGATGACTATGGGAGTGCACCTCTGCATTGTATTAATTTTTACGACGACGAGGCCTACAAAATGGTACAGCTTCTCCTAAACTATGGCGCAGATATGTTCAGTAGAGACGGTCTTGGAAGACTACCATTCCAACATGCCTTAGAGCATGCTAATAAAGAAGCATGTCAAACTTTCGTAGACAGAGGATTTTCCTTGCAAAAGCTCGATCGTACGCGAAATGGAACTTACGAACTGCTTCATAATTTGGAGCTGTTTCGATCAGATGCTGTTGAGGTTCTTCAAGTCCTTGTAGATCTTGGAGTAGATTTATCTGCTACCCTATCCCCAGCAGGTGAAACCCTTTTGCATAAGGCGGTGGAGTCAGGGGCTTCTTTGGAGACTGTACAGTTTCTGATCTTAACAGGAATATCGGTAAATAGCACTAAGTCCTTACTGATGACACCTTTGCATACGTTGAGGTATCTAGACTGCAGCAACCCGATAGATAGATATGACGAAGAGAAATCGCGACATTCAAAATTAGTAAAACTCTTTGTGATGGAGGGCTATAAAATCAACAGTCAAGACATCTTTGGTCGAGCGCTCGTACATTATGTAACTTCTGAAATGCGACAGAGTTCTCTCTTGCAGTTTCTTGTCGGGCATGGAGCAGACGTAAACATTAAAGAAAGAAATGGTGTTACCCCCTTACACTTGGCCTGCTCTTGGAACAATACAGCAAATTTAAGGGAGCTAATTAAATATAACTGTGGGGTTAATATTGAAGACAAAAATGGAGCAACAGTTCTTCACTATGCAGTTTTCTACAACAATGCCACAGCATTGAAATATTTATTGACTCAATGTGAACCTTGTTTGGTTTCAAAGCCAGATAGTTCTGGGAAAACCCCAATCCAGTGGGCAAGGTACTTTGGATATGTACAACTAATCAATATTTTGGAAGATTATTTTTTGTGTTTGGACAATGGTTTTCAACGAGGAGAACTGCCCAATTTGTTTCCACTCAAAGCTGAATTTGTTGACATCAAGAAGCAAGAGGATGTTGAAAAGATGCAATCAAAGGACTTCTCTCTCAATGAGCAGCCAATCAGAACTCTGAAAAAACTGTTAACTTCACCAGTCATTGGCAAACTACAAGAAATTCCAGAGAACCAGGAAGTTAAATCTGCAGTGAACAAAGTTATTGAACGGGTAGCAACAATTGTTTCAAAAGCCTATCCTCTGTTCAGTTTTGTGCCTGAAATCTCTGGTAGTGTCAGTGAAAAAACCAAGTGTGGATTTCCTGATGAATTTGACTTCCTGTGTACAATGGTCAAACTCGGGGAGTTTTTCCAAGAGCCAAATGTGGAATCCAGCCCCCCAATGTTTTGTCAACTGCAGCTGAAACCTGATTTGTGCTTGACATCTTCTCAGGTGTTAATGGAATACATAGACCAAGATAACAGTTTAAGGAGTGCAAAATTGATCAATGATTTCACTAATGAGCTGAACCAAGCCTTTTTTGAGGTGGAAATTTGGAATGATATCCCTTCTTTAGCACCAGTTAGTGTCTGTTTAATGGGTGCCAATGCAACAAAGATTGCACTGAAGTGGTCTGGTCAAGTTTACAGAGATCTGCTAATCAGTGTTGATCTCGTCCCTGCATTACACTTCCCCAAGTTTTGGCCTCCAAATGTCTGTGAAACCCCTTTGCTGCATCCCAAAATCAAAGAAAAAGGTGTTCATGTTGTCATGGCCCTCCACAGTGGAAGTTTTTTCAAAAGTGGAGAAAAACACTTTCGTCTTTCTTTTTCTCTAGCTGAAACTGCAATTTTCCAGGCTCTTCCAGAGCATGTTCATTCCGGTTACATTCTTGCAAAGGCTGTGAGAAGTACCTATGTGTGTTCACAAATTGCACCAGGAATTCAAACAATGCAAGGGCTACCAAGCAGTTCTGATGAAAAAAGAGACAGCAAAGAGGATACTGACCAATCACCTCACGAAGAAACTGAGGTACTGGTAAATCTGCCAGAAGATAACAGCATCTCAGCAGATAAAGTTATCTCTAGTTACTTCTTGAAAAATGCCCTTTTTCTTTTAGTAAATAAATCTTTCTGGAAAGAAATTGACTTTGATGTACAGAACAAATCAGAGGACCAGGTGATCACCTGGGCAAAGTACATTTATGACTTCCTTCACAATTGTCTCAAGCAAGGAAATCTGCCATCTTTCTTTTTGCCAGACCTTAACTTGCTTGAAAAGAACTACGACTCAGAACAGCATGAGAGAGTATTTTATGGTGGACTGGAATTCCATCCAATGGATGAAGATCTAATGCAAGATCTAGATGATGCACTGGAAGGAACAAGGGTGGATGTGGAACATTTAAGGAAACCCTTTATTAAAATGTTAAAGGGGATTCTACAGTCCAATTGGTAGAAATACACCTACCAATTCTTGTGCATTTAGATCAATTTAACTCTCCCCTACCTACCGATTCCCGTATGATTAGGAAAAAAAACAAAAAAAGTCAGCTATTATAGAAAACTCTTCAGGACTCAGTCCTAAAACAGGCAGCACATGGAAACTTTCGCAAAAAAATTCACATATTTTTGGATGACTCTGGATATGACCTCATTCTGTATGAACCTGCTGGTACTAGCTGTCAAATATCTAACCTGTGACCAAAACATGTTGGCAAGTATTGAACTACATTGTTTATAAGCAACAATTACTAAGTAAGCAATTTTCTGAATCTAGACTGATAATTCTAAATTAACTTACTTTGGAAATACCCATAATACCCATTGTCTAGGTGAAATAAGTGCTTGTAATACTGTAATTTTGACTGGAAGTCTCTGAAGTTACAAATGATTTGTGTGTGAAATGTTTCGAGTCTTGTTCTTGAAACTGTTTGCTAATTTTCTAAAATGTGAGTGGCTGTAACATGTGATTAGAGTTTGTTACTGGTAGCAAGTAAAGTTTGTTACACTTCTTAGCACCATCTCAACTCATTTTAAATTTAACAGTTTCCAATTACTTTCCCTTTCAGTGACAAACTTTGAGCCTGAATACAAAACTAAAGATTCAGTTTCATGCTCCTGTCCATCATTGTTGCAATGAAGGTGAAAAGTGGACAAAAAGAAATGCATTTGATCCCTCCACTGACAGCTCAGAATCATGACATTTTTGCACCCCTTTGATTAGGGCTCATGTGTCCTGAGTGGTCTGCAACATGATTGGCAATAGAGTGAAAGGCATATTCAGTAATGCATCTCAAACTACCCAGTTTGTAGGTTGTTGAAATTTTAAGTACCCTCTAACAGAAACTCTGTTTTTACTCAGTGAAATCACTATTTTGATCTTTGCAGCTAAAAATTGCTTACAAGAGTTTCAGTTGTTTAAATTTGCACCCATAAAAGCAGCTTTTAGCATTTGGAAGATGGCCTCCATGGAGAGGGATTGAATTGTGAAAAAGGTGTTATCTTCCTCAAATTCCATATTTAGTGATAATTTGTTGTTTTTACCTCCGAGATGAGAGTTGGACAAAAACACCAAAAAAGACCCTGAACGCAGTTGGAATGCACTTCAAACACTCCGCTACTTCATCAGCTCATTGGAAGAAATTTTGGCTCACAATATAAGACTATGACTAATCAACAAAGCTTGGAAGAAATGAAAACTAGGCTAAGCAAACACGAAAACCACAAACAAAGACAACTACATAATAAATTATAATCCTGACACCTACAATAGTTACTCTTGTTATTGTTGCATAGCATATATGACCTGGTGTCACTCATTGTCAAAAACTCCAGACAACACTGGTAATCTTGTTTGCAATTAATAGTCATTGTGTTCATTTTTTTTTTAAGACCACACATAGTCTTTTCAATACTGGTTTCAATGGGCTCTGTGATGCAACAGTATAATCTATACACCCAATAACTAAAAATTATTGACCAAAGTGGAGGTAAATAGCGGTGGATATTTACCGAGCATCCACCACACTCACCAACACTGAGGTGAATAACTGTTTTAGTGCATACCACACGGATACCTAAAAAACGTTTTTTTTAAAAAAAGTACCAAAAATGGTCAAATTAAACCCTAAATGTGTGATTTTGCCACGTCAGCTGCTCCGAGGTGAATAGTATTCATTATTTACTTCCGAACTAGCCAATCAGCAGGCAGGAAAAGCACTTTTAGCTTGTGTGGTATTTACTAATAACATTTAATTTCTTTCCCAAGCAAAATATAAGTAAAAACACAAGAAAACTGTACCATATATCTTTATTCCTTTAATATGTCTTTTATTATATTATTTTAACCTTAAAATGGGAACTCCACTGAAAAGTAAAACTCACTGAGAGAAAAAGCATTTTAAATATTGGGATATTGATCCAGTATTTTTTCTTGTAAAATTCATAAATAGAAATTTATCGTCACAAGGTGTGACAAAGTGCAGAAGCTGAACTTTATGATTGGCTTGATGCATGGATGTCAATTTAAATTGGTATCAATCTCATTTTATGTCATTAAGAATGTTCAGTTGTAACATAGGAAGGCCAACCATGTTGTTCAGGAATAAAAGAATACATTCTTCCGGATGTTGAAAGTCATTTGCCAGCTCCTTTGAGACGGTTGCGTACTCTCTGCAGAAAGTTTAGAGGACAATAAATGAAATAAGTTTGAGTTTGCAGAAGGCTTGTCGCATATGAACCAAGGATGTGGCTTATCTCAATATTATCCACCTGTGACTGACTGGTATGGCAGCTAACCATTGATGCTGATGGCCAATGGCTTGATTCTCCTCATCCATCTTGCCCCCCAAACAATTAGCACCAACAGCACCCCACCCTCCCTACCCCTACAAACCACAGCCCAGATGTACATGACTGCATATTACTCATTGATGGCTTTGTTGTTGAAAGTAATTCAGGATTTTTAGATTTACCTTAGTTCACTCTGTGATTGGTTCAGAATACTTATGCCACTCTCTCCACTAATCAAAAGCAGAACTATTTTGGTCACTTGTCTTTTCCTGCATTTCAAGCAGGTTGTCTGTTTTTCCTGAGTTCTCATTGGTTAACGATAATATAAGCCTTTCTCCTGATAGGTAGTTGTGATTACTTTGGTTTTGGTTTCTTGGCACTTAGTTGATAAAACTGCTCTAATATGAATGCTACAATGTATTAACAAACCAATAAACTCACTTTGTCATAAAGTTGGGCACGTAATCTGTTTGTTCGATAAAAAGCTAAGCGTTTCTGCTGTTCATTCTTTGCTTTGACCTCTGGTAAATTCTTGTAAAGCCTGAACAAAAGTCAAATGGGTTAATACAAGATTAAAAAAAAAGGAAAAAAAAAAAAAAAAAGAGAGACAATGAGAAACTTGAACATACACTTGTCTTCCCAATCTTGAACATTTTACGTAATAAATTCAGTGTCAAGTTTTACTTTTCCTGGGATGCTTTCTACCAATTAAGATTCTGCTCTGAATTGATAGGGATAAAGCAACTTTTAAAAAGAGATGATCCCTTGAATGGAGCGGCATGCTTAAGTATGAAAACGTGTCGACAGATCTTAGAAAGACGAAGGGAAGAACAATGAGGGAGGAAGGCAAAAAAGCGAAGTGCAAAGTGAATAAGTGCAATCCTAGTATCATTCCTCGGTCGATCTTTCAGTGGGGTAATACGTTCTCCTTCAAAAGAACAACCAAAACCAATATCAAGTTTAGAAGACTGATAAAGTAAGAAGTCAACAACTTTAGGACGGTTAAGAACTAGGGGGAAAATAGCTGGCTTTACCTTTTATTTAATTCTTTTATCTCCACCCGAGTCATCTGCCTTGGTTTTGGTCCAGAATAGTGGTCTAAAGTAGAAAATAAAAACACCTAATATTCAAGAAAGGAATAAAAATTCCCGCATGCTATTTTTTTTAATAACTTATATTGGGTTTAGTAAGCAAACTTTTCGTCTACGAGTTGTTTCGCTAACGACCAGTTCACTACCATTTTAGGTCGTTTTGTCAACGTCTCAGAGCAGTTCGCCAACGTCTCCGACGTCTTTTCGCTGAGGTATTATTACCAAACGTTTAGTGACTCCATAGGTAGAACTCGGTCGACTTCTAATCGACCGAAAAGTCGTAGCAAGGAGAGTTTAGTCCCCTCAATACAAACTGAAAGTCGAATCGATACAAGTCGATTCAAGACAAACTGACGTAGATTCGATACCCGATTGAAGTCGATTCCATACCCTTGTGGTTACTTCGAAGAAAACAAAACTTATAAGGGCAAAACAACCTAAAACGTTAACGAAACGACCTACGAGACCTAAGCAAACTGCTCGTTGTCAGAAAGATGGCAATTCTTGACTTTACGTATCCGGTTCCATTTGCAAGCAGTGACTCTGTTTACGTCTCACCGTCTTCTATCCACACGAAAACAACAAATGACAGGATTCCATTTCTTCGTTTTCATATTAACATTTGTCTGCTGAAATTTTGCTGAGGTTTCACCGTGCGGTTGATGCATTTTTGTCTTAAATATGGCCCAAATATTGCGATTCGGTATGAACGAAATTTCTTTTGGCAAAAAATGTTTGCGATTTTCTGTTCGAGCAGAAAAAAATTCAGTAAAAAAGCCTAATATTTCCATTGTTTCTACTTTTTCGATTTTAAAATGGAGAGCAATACGTTAGAGGTCATCACATAACCCGACCCAGGACTGCTCACGTGAACCTACCGTTCCGTGAAGCACGAGGCTTGGTTTTCTGAAGAGCAGGCGGAGTTCTTGTTTTGCGTATCTCAGCCTCTTCTCTCTTTTTTTCTTCATCCACAGTCTGAGTTAGCATCCTTCGTCTTTCTTTCTCTCGTGCAGCTTGCTCAATTTGAGCAACTCTGTCCTTCGAACGCTTCACAAATTTAGGCCTGGCATAGAGGAACGCTTCTTGAAGACTCAGCTGCTGTAGTGTGCTGGAAGGATTGACTGAGGCTTCAAACACGTCTGCTCGTAATTCATCTCTTGTGCGACTTTTACTCAGGCTACTGCTTATCTGCGCGGTGGTTCTTGGTTCGGGTTGCGGTTTTCCCTTCAAGGGATAAAACCACGCGGGCTCATGTACCCTGTTTCTCCAGTCAGTGTTTGTTCTAACACTATGATCCGGTGAATTTTGACTCGGTACCAAACGTTCTTTAGGTTTATGTCGAGTTTCTCGCTGTTCCGTATGATGATAGAGATCTGACTTTTTAGGCGAGGGCTGAGAGATCACCCCGCGTTCTTCAATATTTGAAACCTGTTCATTTCTTTTGCTCTTCATTGACTTACGCGGTGATTTTACAGGTTCCCTATCAACTTTTCGTCCACCAACAACTTCGTCAGTCTGAGTGCTGGCATCTTCCAGCTGTACACGCGACACCTCATCTTCTACGGGCGATGGATACCTTGTAACAGCTGGAGTGGGAAAGTTCACACCAACATCCCGCTTTTCAATCTTTCTTCCATTAGCTTCCCTACGGAACACCCCTGATGATGCTGCTCGTGCGACAGCTGTTGGGGCGCGCGCGCAAGTACATCTTGGACCAGTCGTTGTCTGCTGGGAAGGGTACATTCCATTAGGTTTTTGTAAGGCCTGTGACCGTAGAGGCTCGGTCACTTCAGGCACAGGCTCCTTTTCCGCACTCACCCCGTCGTTGCTGGACAATCCGGAAGTAGACTCGGGAGAGGTGCTATCTCCAGTTCTCCTGACTATGGGGGAAAGGTCATGTGACTTCACAGACCTGAGTAACTCTCTCAGTTTTATTTTCTGTCCAATGGAGGTGCGGAGTCGAGGTTCAAAGAAAGCATAGTTGAAATATTCGGAAACGTCAGACGATTCACTGGTTGAAGAGGCCAGCTTTGCCTTTTTACTTTTTGAAGTTGGTCGTCTTGAAGACGTCGTGGTTGACGCAAGAGATGAAGAGGAAATACTCTCCTCTAATGACTTCGTTATCAACGACGTTAGCCTTGAAATGTTAGCATCTATTCTAGAGGATTTTGAGGCACGAGAATAGCTTTTATCGTGGCCACCCTTGGCATCAGGTACCCGTGAATCGTCTTTTCTGTTTCCAGATGTCTCTGCCCTAGACAGATGAGTCGAAATTGCACGATCATCTTCAGCGTATCTCGTCCTCGATTTTCCAGCTCTGGTAGATCTCTTGCCATGACCTGGAGAATGACTTGAAGCACTTGGATGAGGTGTGTCCATATATTGTGAAGGTGGCTGCCGTGACCTGCCTGAAGTATGACGCGATGGTCCTCTTTCGTCCTCTGGAGAATCGCCACTGATAGTGGAGTCTTTACCAGAACTATTGCTCAACTGGTGTCGAAGTGGATGGCCGGCTGTACTCTTCACGCGAACCAAGCCTTGCTTTGAGCGTGTATCTTGATAATCTCGTATCGCCGTCATCTCTCGATCTTTTTTGCTCCTTCGAGCCTGTTTTTCCACTTCATGATATTTCGTTTTAAGCGGTTTCTTTAGTTCTACATTCCTATCGAACCTCTCGTCATAGTCTTGTTTGTCTGGACGTTGCTCGCCATAAGAGGAACGTCTTCCAGGGGGGGTTTCTTCTCTCCTCGCAAACCTTTCTCTCCCACCACGCACACTGCTTGGCGTAGAGCTTCCTGATATATACACCATGCCAGTCCCCCTCTGACTGACGCTGTCCCTTGTTGGGTTGGGTTGAAGACCCAAGGCCTTCCTACGTCTGTTTGTACTACCAGGGCCTGAGGACCTTCGTATGTCGTAAATGCCATACGGTGAAGCTTCAACCGCACTCTCGTCTGGGCGGTTTTCTTCATCTGCTGGAACATCCCTGTATAACACTGGTCTGTACATCTCATCTGAAGAGGAAATTTCTGTTGTGGAATAACTTCGAGGTTGTTTCTTCGAAGCTGCATCTCGATCCTCACTATATACTGTGCTTTCCTTTTCTTGGAGACTCTGCCCTTGGAGGGCGCCAACCCCATGGACACTTGAACGCTCTAGAGCTGGACCCAATGGTGTTGACGATTTTTCTTCTTGAGAATCGGTCTGAGCTACGCTATCGTATGATATGGGAGAAATAGTACCAGCGCCTAAAGACCAGTGTAAAGCCTTAATCTGACTGTCATCCTGGTCTATAGGGAAGCTTTGGATGCCCTTCGGTGCTTCCATTGAAGGAGGAGGTGGTTCCCAGCCGGGTATCTGTTTGGAAAATTCAGATGGTCTCGCAGATAACCAACTTTCCCTTTGCTCAATTGCATCAACTCGCTGTTGAGGATGTTTGGTTCGCTTTTGCATTTGCAAATATTGACGATCACCTTCTAGTACCGGTTCATACGTCAAGAGATCGTCTGTATCATCTGATGATACGCTTAAATCACTAGCTCGTCTTTGCTCCAGATTTCTCCCGTGGTTTTCTTCCGCTCTGTTCAAATCTTCCGCTCTCTCTTTTTCACTGGAAACTATAGCCTCAAAGGCGTTTGCACCATCTAAAGGACCAGAGCTTAGGTGACTTGGGAATTCTAAGTTGTCTCCTGGAATAACACCGGACATCTCTTCAGAAGCATTACCAATTAACAGCTCTCTGTTTGTAGGACCCATTGGTATTGCGGGTTCCGGCCAAGCTGTTCTCAGATTGTGATAGCTTCCCCCTGTGGAACTGTGAGGATTTATCTCGTGTAAACTTTCTGTAGCTGCTTGTGCTCTTAACGGAAGCGCTACATGATCAGATATGTCTCTACGATAAGGAAGTTCCTTCGTATCTTTAATTGGAACTGAACGATCTCCCCATGCAATCTGTGAGCTCCGGAGACTGTTCTCTATTGAGCTACGGGGACGAAGCTCAGTGGGATATCTGCTTGATGACTGAGGTTGAGAAATAATATGAGCAGAGCCATGATAAGACGTCACGCTGCCATTTCCTAAGAACGAACGAACATCTTGACCCGAACTCCTTGCGTTTGTGATACTATTGTCGATTGAGCTGCGGTCTTCTGTGGTATTCATGGCAGGTGGTTCGATTGAGTTTAGGAAAGCATCAGCAGGATTTACTCTATTTGCATCACGTTGGGATAGCTTGGCATTTGTCCAGCTCGATACACGTCCAGTCTCCGAAGACCTCTTGAAGGTGTCGTTTGCACTTGAAGACGAGCTTCGGCGAGCTTCATCCATTAACTGTCTATCATGTTGTCGTATCTCAGAGTGTGACGAGATTGCCCCTTCATATGATCTTAAAGAACGTAACTCGAGACTTGTGGCTGCATCATCAGGTGTGGGTTTCGTTGTTTTAATTCCTGTTCCAAGTCCAGAATTTCTCTCTGTACCCTGAGTTGTTGAAGCAGTACTCCCCCCTGAATGAGTTGTTGAAGCAGTACTCCCCCCTGAATGCAAGCTCTCCTCTCTCAAAGACTGCTGTTCAGACAGTGACTCTTCTGCTTCATCGCTCACACCTCCAGAGAGCTTGTCTTGCTTGAGTCTGTCCAACACTTGCTGAACCGCACGGAAGTTTGGACCTAGCAGCTTTGACACTGGGCTCTCGGTATCACTGTCGCTGTTCAGCTGAGGGGCGTGTCTTCGCCTCAATTCACTAACCAAGGCTACACCTCTTGGAGCAGGGGGGACACTCCTTGTGATAATTTCCAGTGGTGTGGCATTGCCATTCTGTGGCTGTGAAAGCACAGATGTATCACTGCCACTGTCTTTCCTCTCAGCTGTGCCACTGGTCACAGGTTGATTCAGGATGGGAGGGGTAACTGTCTGTTGTGTACTTGTAAATGTGCTTCTGACCCATGGAGTTTTCTTAGGATCTGGCCCATCTCTTCCATCTGGTTGTGATCTCTCTGGAGGTGACTGCTTTGTATCATCATCAGACCAAGCAGATAGAACATTCTGAGGTGGTTCGCCGCTTGATGGCTGAACAGCTGTACTTGTAGTAGTAGTAGTAGTGTAGGATACTTGATTAGTTTCTTCGTCATCCTCCCCTACAGCGCTTGGCCTCAGTGGGAACCACTGACTTCTTAATTCATTGTCTTCAACACCAGACCCATCAACACTGAAGGAGGCGCCACTATCATGCAAAGCATCCTCCACTTGATCCTCTTCACCTTCCACCTCTGGAGCTGCTCCTGTCACACATCAACAACAACAACAACAACAATAATTCAACTGCTAGATCCAGAAATGTCACTTTAGGCTAGATGAAGATTCCACAACAAAAGGAACTACTGGTAGTCAGAATGGCAGAACAAAAATGAGTTCCCCAGGAAGATAGGAGTTATTCCTTTTCCGATAGAATTAGTGAGGAAAGGTAATCATGTTCATTAAAGTATTACAAACATTCTGCCTAAATATTAGTAAAGAGCAGAAAAGGCTGACAAACTCTTGCCATGATGCTCCAATGTTTACATTAATAACTCTAACCTGGGCTCTATGCTCAACTGTTTTTAAGATCACCATTTGGAAACCTAAACTCATAACAATCATAACCAGAAAAAAAAATTCAGATGCCAGAAAATAATTGGAAAAGGAAATTTTGTGCAGTGTCTCAATCTTTGAGCAAAATGTAAATTTCACCATAATTTAACACCATAAGCACTGTGTCACAAAAATTTAACAGCTTCCTACAAAATCATTATTGGCACCTTTTGCTGCAAATCTAGTTCCTGAAATTTTTCCTTCTCCCCAAGTTACAGCTGGAGGCAGTACTGACAGTACATACTGAACATTGCATACATCAATTGTCAGGATGTGTCACACAGACTGTATGAATCATTCATTGTCATTAGTTAATTTTGTATTGGAAATATATCCATTACATTAGCTCATTGTCCATAATGTTCGCTTAATAAAGGATATTCTATATACAAGGCTAAAAGATTAAGAAAATAATTATTAAAATGTTTAAACCAAACGTTTTCAGCTGTTTGCCATCATCATACACCCTGATGATGACAAACAGCCGAAAACATTTGGTTTAAATATTTTAATAATTTTTTTCCTAATCTTTTAGCCTTGTATATATAGAATATCCTATTAGCTCATTGGTTGGAGTACTAACAACTAGACTAAGTGCACTGAACATACTCGGCTACAGAGAAGTTAAGCCAAAGAGCATATTTTTCGCATAACTTACTGGTAAGATGATAAATACTTCATTTAATTTTTGTAACTTACTCTGCTCAGTTGCTCCTTCCTTCAGCACAGCATCTTCATCCTCAAGTCCGACTTCTTCGAGCGTTTCAACACTCAGTGAACCACTGCTTAAACCACTCCCTAAGGTTTCACTGAGCTGGGGTGACTGCGGTAAACCTGCCACTTGACTCAAAGATCGAACACTTTGCTTGAGTTGCTCTAATTCAAACCACTGCTCTGCATAAGGGGACAACTGTTCGACAATACAATATCTTAAAATCATGATAATTAATTTTCATGATCATCATTCCTATATCAGAAACACAAGAGTAATATCTGAAATTTACAGATCTTTAAAGAGCAGACATAAACTTTCATTCTCGTTTAACCAACCTGTTTTGCAGTTTCCTCTTCTTGCTCCTCTTTAGTATCAGAAACACTTTCCTTTCTTGCAACATTGTTATCATCAGAGGTGTTCTCCACCTCAGCACCACCTGGGTCCTCACCCAGAATAAACCACTCTTCGCTGCCTTCCTTTAGGAGTCAGTAGAGTGAAAAAATGAGTTAGGGCATAGAGATAGGTGGGTGTGGTTGACTTCACTTCCAAAATGCACACTTAAAGACACACCTTTTCTTGTTGATAAACAGCTGGTTCAGCATCTTCTTTATTAGCATTTGAAGTTGCGCTGCTGTTCAAAGATGTTACAGAGTCTTGCCCGCTTTCAGAGTGTCCTTCTGATCCTAACTCAGATTGCAAGTTTTCCAGTAAATGCCACTGTTCCTGATATTGCTGAAAATACAACACACATTCTAAGCTGCAACTGGTTTTATAACCAAGCATCCAACTCTTGTAAAAAAAAGAGAATAAAGTTTTATTTTATTGTCAGTCACTTGTGTTTGCCAGGTAATATTGACTCAGTAATTTTTGTAAAGTGAAGCAGGAACTGTAAACAGTAACAAAGTGGTTTTGATTGAATTTACCTAATGCCTTGGGCTGCAGATAACAAAGGCCCATCCAAACTCAGGCCATAGTGTTATGTTCTATGGAATTTGGACATTTTCCTATCAGAGTGCTTCTATCAGAAGTTATAGATGAGTGCAAACTGAACAATTATTAGATCAGTGTTGTCCTGGACTACTTATTGAGTGGCATCTCCTTAAGTCATAACATGTAGGAAACTATCTTGAGAACATTCATGTTGAAATATGTTACTAGTGCTATGGTATTTGTTGTGTCTTAATATTCCATGGACAAAATATATTGTATCCCAGCAAATGTTTTATTGTTCGTGTCAAGTAAGTTGTTTCCCAGCAAATGTTTTATTGTTTGTGTCAAGTAAGTTAAAGGTTTTACAATCTATAGCATACATTAAAAAAAGGCACACTACTAGTTTCTACATCTAGGTACAACAACACTTCATATAGTGCAGGAAACTATATTTTACTGATAGAAGTACAAAAAAGTAGAAAGCTGAATTAGAAAGTAGAAGCTGATTGTTATTATTACCTGTTCGATATTTTGGAATGTTTCATTTGGTGGGATTGGACCAGTCACTGTCTCTGAGCTAACTTCAGAAACTGGTATGGACTGTTCCATCACAAAATACTGACATCACAGCTGAAAACAGATTTAGAAATGAAGGAATTAGTTTTTTGGTGGCTTCGCCTTGTCTTCAGAGCTGTGACTTTCTCAAAACAGACTATAATGTCTGGTCCATAGAGCAGTGATCTTCTGAAAACAGACTGGAAATTTGAAGTGTTAGCCTTTGATGGTTTTGCCTTGTTGACAGAGCTGTGATCCTCTCAAAACAGACTGTAAAATGAAATTGTTAGCCTTTTGGTAGCCTTGCCTTGTCTACAGGGCTGTGATCTTTTGGTCAGTGCACTATTCAAAGGCTGAACAAAAATATCATCCAGACTCCCTTTTATATATATCGATACCTTCTCCACCTTGTTGTTTTGTTAGGGGAGTGTATAAGCTAAAGCCATGTACACAGACAATTGCTGAACAAAATATCATCCAGACTCCCTTTTATATATATCGATACCTTCTCCACGTTGTTGTTTTGTTAGGGGAGTGTATAAGCTAAAGCCATGTACACAGATAATTGCAGAATATTGTAATCAAAAATAGAGCGGTGTGGTCGATTAACTAGAAGTTTCTTTTTGAAATATTGTCAATGCAAAAAAATATTGAAACAATTCTACGGTCTGTTCTCGAAAATTTTCAACATACCACGATTGAACGAAAACGATTACAAATTCAGATTTTTTTCAAAGACCTCCGGACGAAGAAAATTAAAATTCCACAGATGAAAGGTAAATCACTGGTTTGATATACATGTGTATTTAGTTATATATTCATCACAGATCAACATCAATCGTATTTACAAATTAACACAGCGAGGAAAAGTATGATAAGCAATGTTATAACCTGAGATAAATTAAAAAAATTCTTCATAAAGGAATCTTTTCCATTTTTTGCGAACTGATTTAAAACAAAAAGTTCCTGAAAACCTTTGCAAGGGCATTAAATAATCATGCATTCGTACGCAAGTTCAACAAAGCGCAGAATGTAACCTCATACCCCATTCTCCTGACCGTAAATTCATTATCAAACGAGAGAAAAGACAACCGTTGGAAAGAACATTATGTAGAGGTTGTTTTAATGAAGCCACTTAGCACATCAGCGCAAGATTGTAGACGATCAATAGAGAGAAATTACCATTAAAATCATCTTACCTCGTTTTCCGTTGATTTCAAAAGGCGATCAAAAACAAACAGGCAGCACATTTGGTACCAGTCCTAACTGCGCGATTGAATTCTTTACTATTCCCCGCCCCCACCCCGTGTTATCAACATTGATGTCTGCTCATTTGTTCAGTTTTTCCTCCCGCAAGGCACAATAAAACGGCTCTTTTATCGGTGTTTATGAATAAAATCAAGGAGGAATGTTTGAGAGGGAGAAAGAGAAGTCCACTGACTTACATCTAACAACTCATCCTTTTTTTTGCAGTCATTCTAACTCCATTTTTCTAATAAACTCACAATGGAAAAAACGTTTTCTTTCGCATGTTTAAAAAAAAATGTAAACAGATTTCTCAAGATTTGCAGGATCAATTTTAAAAGTAGCAGTAGACAGTTTGAGCTTCCCTGAAAATAAAAGTAACAGTAATGGAACAGAAGGAGAACCAATCTGACCACACTGCTAGAAACTGGGACAAGGATGCTGTTAGTCATTGCCTTTGTTGTGGGGTGTTTTTTCAGAGTCTTCCTTTAATTCTTCTTCCTCACAATTGAAATACTCTCATATTCCTTATCTATCAGGAAAAAATGGATGAAGCCAACTATTCATGTATTTACTTACATGTTTCTGTCACAGGTTGTATGGTTTAAGATTAAGAGGTGAGGTATTGCTCAACACTACATTACATCATGAATTTTATTCCTTTCTTAAGAAATGTGACAGCATCTTGGGGTAAAATATTTGAAATCTTATGAAAAATTATCTTAGGTTAAGACTACTAAGTTTAAATTAAAAAAAAAATTGAAAACCAAAATCATGACAATCAAAGATTTCTTGTCAGTTAGTGGAAAACAGATATAATCTGTGAGGAAACAACTTAAAGAGAATATGGCCATAGGCTGAGGAACATTCTGCTACAAACTACACTCTTCAATGCCAAAAATAGCCGTCACAGATTTGGCCCAAAGGATGGAGAATCCCTGTAGTTGTCTGCATTTTGACAAATCAGTGCTATTTCTCTGTAACTTTGTTGAGGAACATTTTCCAAACATCAGTGTAACTCTTTATTTGGTAAGCTTTTATTTTTTTTTATCCCTGTTTGCCTAATTTTGCATTCCCATTGCAAGGAAAAGTTACTTCAACAAATTTAAGGGTTAGCTGCGATTAAATAGAGACTGAACTCAAAGCACTTGATCAAGTGACACCCCTCTTTTGGGATACCTCCAAGGGGCTCCTTCAAACCCCCTACAAATTTTGGTCCCAAGTAGACAAAAAAAAATTTCCTGTGACCTTTGATCACTGCCAGCTACACTAAACAACACCTCTATTAAGCAAACAATTTTCCAAGTCCCAATTTTTCTAGTTCCAAGAGTGATACTCTAAGAAAGATTCCTTAACAACTTAGACACAGCATAACTTACTTTGTCTGACCATTCATCACAGGCCAACATAACCAGATTGTACCAGCAGGGTGATGAAAAAATAGACAAATACTTAGCTCATGTTTGGGCCCAAAAAGAAAGGCCAAAGAGATGAATCAAGACACGTGTGGAGCAAGTAAACTTGGCCTAGGAAAAGTTCTTTTACGCAAGCAATTACAGATTACTATCAGATAGAAACAAAAATGAAATTATACGATTTAAATTCATTTGTGATGTTTTCTAGAGGCTTCTTTGATGCAATTTATCATCTTGTGACAGTACAAAGCCATGTAAATGATGTCCACATAGGAAGCAGTAAAAGAGAGCCCAATGGATCCTGTCCTTCAGCCCAAATTAAAACAACTTTAATAATTTCTTTAAACTAGTTTCTTTGCTTCGAAGAATCCCTTCAGATGACGCATCTGCCAGAATCCAGTGACCAAGAGTATCAAGGTTTGTGCCAGAGCCCACCACAGGACACGTTGGTTGGTACTTTCACTGGTTGCTCTGAATCGCTCCTCGCGAAACTTTGATCACAGAAAATAAAATCATTAGGTATAGAATAAGAATGCTCATTGTTTTGAGAAAAGGTATATTCTCATGTTAAGTTATAGTACTACAGTAACTTTACACAAAGTTTGTTAGGATTACAATTTTCACAGTGTCAATGATATACAAGGGCCAGATGCTCCAACTAAGATGTAACAATTGATGTGGTTTGACCTATATACTTTTAAAGGATTTCAAGGAAATAACCACGAATTACGTTAATTCTTAGAACTTCTGTCTAACAAAAAGTAACATATCCTTTTTCTAGAATTGGTTAATAAATCTATAAAATTTAAAGGTGTTCTTTTAGACTTACCCTTTGATAGTTCTGCTCTTTGCTTATCTGCTCTACTTGGTCTAACAACTGACGAATACGAAGCTGGAGTTCTGTAAGTTTGTCTTTGGCAGCAATTTCTTGGTAATCATTGGCGTGTTCACCCACTTGAATATCCAAATGAATGCGCTGAAAAAGATACCAATTAAGTCCATTTAAAAAAAACAAACAACCACTTGTTTTCCATGGTATTCCTTGGGTGTCAGAGCAGAGACACTGGAGATTTCAAACTAGATATCACTTCATAATAAATAATAATAAATAATAAATAATAAATAGTAAGCTCAACTTCAGAGCTGTCCTCACTTACAGGAGTTTCAATAAAAGCCAGTTAATGGTGGTCTACTACTGTCTGTTCAGCCTGCGAACATGCTTTCTTGTAAGGGTTTTGTCCTGTAGCACAGCCACCAACCACACCAAAGGCAGGTGTTTATAGAAAAATGTATTGAAACAAATGCACTTACCAGTTTTCCCCCTGCCCACAATGACCATCGAGTAGAATTTGAGTGAAGGCAGATAAGGTGTTCACCAGGTGAATGAGAAGTAAAAGTGAATCTTCCCTCTGATGCATAATATTTTGATAAAATAACTTTCATGTTTGGATCTTTCACTTCAACATGCATGCCTATTCCAGGACTGGATGGAAGGAAATCGCTCACATTTTCATCGTATAACTGCGTTTTGTATTTACCTGTTGAATTGTCATAATAACATTAGAACAGGGAGGTAATGTCACAATAGTTAAGTTTCATTTATAAGTTTGACTTTTTTGTAAGAAAGATATACTCTGTATTATCATACGACCCCCTGTTGCCCTGCATGTGCAATCCCACAGAAAACAAAAGTGAAAGCTGATGTGTAAAGGACTTGACATGATGATGTGTACCACTCTAGAAAGAGCCATCCAGGGTTTTGTTGCAAAAACTTGAGAGAAAAAAAAAAATGAGAGAAAAGAAAAGGTTGCCTTTTTCAGTGGATTGTGAGTCTCTTGTTCTGGACCAAAAAAAAAAAAAATGGAATCTTTTTTTGTGTTTGTCCTGTGTTTGTCGGTCCATCATGTCCTATTTTGGTAAATACTAAATTTTGAGTGTATAGTGGTTGTATGATTAAAACTTATTGATTGAGTTTGGTTGGTTCAGATGGGAAAATATTTGGCTCTTTGTCATGAAGCAAGGACCTTGCTGTGCTCGGTCCATACATGTACATCATGACCTTGAGCCAAATATTTTCCCATCTGACTCTCCCACGCAGTCAATGAGTATGTAGTAACAACAACATTAAACTCACATTAATTAAAAAAAGTTTTGCTCAACCATGGATTCGCTCTAAGTATTTATAGGTCTGAGTTTGGTGAAAAGGTATATACTCAATGTGGTAAAATATCAAAACATATGATATGAAGGCCTTTAATAACACTCTAGTGCTCTTAATTCCCTTCTTTTCTCGCTTAACCTTGTTTCTTACGTTATCCTCTGGTAAATGATTCAAGGCATGCATGCTCTTTCAGTAACCGCTATATTTGTAATTTAGAGTAAAGATGCATGCAACATGCTGGATATCATAATTATACCATTACACTATATAAATACACATTTTCATAATCGAAACAATATGCCACTTTACCAAGGTAATAGTGATGATGGCTTTTTTTTAACATTTAGGACTACCATGGAACTGTTCATCATTCGAAAAAGCTAACCCAGAAATAACAAATGGCTTTAAAAAGACGCCAATCAGAGAACTATAACTTAAAAATTCTGTAACAAACAGAGATGTCTCAACTAACCGATAACCATTGTTTCGTCAGGAATTTCCTCTATGAAACACTTCTTTTCTGTTTCTCCCATGTGGAAATAGAGGCCTTGGGCTAAATCGAGCCCCAAAAAGACTAAAATCACCGATCCCCACGAAACGACCGCCATCTTTCTTTGTGTGCCCGGCGCTCGCCACGTCAGTCTGACTTCAATACCCAGCAGGCGCTGCGAGTTAATGGTACCCAGTCTACTCAAAGTCTGTTCCAGACTTAGAAGAGGGCTTGTGTCAAAAGACAGCGGTTGCAGCTGTTGATGAAACTTCTTGTCCAAGCACCCGATTTTTGTTGTTTTGTATTGGATTATTGTTTACTGTTCGAAATCGTAAAAGACAAGCTAATATTCTCCCTGCCACTTGCACAAATTATGAGGAGGGGGGTGGAGCTGGAATTTTGAAATTTAAATAAACTATCTACTGGTCTCTTTCAGCCAAACATGAGCAAGAATACCAGAATAAGTGTGCACGTGAGTGTAGTATCGTCGAGAAGGGATTTCTTGTTCTACAAAATTCATGCATTTTCCCATTCTCTTCTCATATTTATCTCTTTGTGTTACATGTACCATACCTAAGCCTCTCGTATGCTAACCGGCGAACAGACGTTCGATTTTGTTTTTTGTTTTCTTTTTTTTTCTGGGAAATGACGGAGTTAGAAACTCTCGAACCTCCCAGTTTCGCCTCTCCCCTCCCCCCTCCCTCTCTAGATATGCAATAACAACGCTTGCGATAGAAAAATGGACCGAGTTAAAGACAAAACAAAACATTATGCATCAATCCTGAAGATTTGGAATAACTTAACCATATCTAGACTATCTACATGATAAAGTCAACTAGCATGCATCTTGTCTGAAGACACTTTGTATCATTATCATTTTGCCCAATACAAATATTTTATTTTGCCATTTACTTTTTCCCTCTAGCTTATTCAGCTCTTCATGTTATTGGTATAATATAATTATTGTCATTTTTCCTTTTACACCCCGGAAAAAAAGAACTTAATTCAGGACCCTCTCTATTCAAACCGCATGTAGTTTTCTTTTTCTTTCGGATCCATGTTATGTTATTTTTCTATCATAGGAACTAATCTTGAACTCTAAATGATTAACCATTTAACTCACAAAAGGTGAATGGACCCTCTTGCTATAATATCCAGGAAAAGGTAAAATAAGAATACTCAAACTTATCTGGTAAAAGTTGTTATCCTGATGAAGTATCAATTTCTTGCGACTAATTTACCAGGGATTGTGTAGCAGATAGAAAGGATGTGTCAACAATCAGATCTTTGGAGTTAAATGGGTGAAGAAATGTAGTGAAGAAAGCATTGCATTTAAACGCTCGTTCTGAGCAGTCGTCCACAGTAAGGACGCAGTATAAAAGTAAGACCGAGGGACAAAACCAAGAAATCTATGAAATTAAAAAATATATATTTCAGTCTTGTAAGCTGTATGAATGTAAAACTAACCGTGCTAACTGGGAGGCACTGAAACAATGACTAAACTTTTTGGGAGTGAAATTCCTCCAGTCAAACTTTACTTAATTCATGACAAATTTTAAATTTTTGGCCAATATCGCGTATCAAGAGACTATGATTTCTTGCGCGTATAGATTAAAAATTACATCGCTTGAGAAAAAAAATAGCATGCGTAATGGTGTGTCAACGGAAAAAGAATTTGAAACACATCATAAAGTGGAAGTTACACCACACTTTCTTCTGCGGCGGAGCTAAGAGCTTCGGTTTTGTAATCTTGAAATGTCAAGAAAAAAGATTTTTGTCATCTGATTCCTCTAAGCCAGAAACCTCCTGCTTTGTTCAGACTGACATTTTATTTGCATTCTATCGAAATTATTGAAATTATGTTTTAGCTAACTGTAAGTGGAAAATATGAGAGACGCATTGAAAATCTCTCTATGCCGTTTAACTTTAAAGATATCTGAAAAGTATTTTTACCCAGCTTCCGGTTAAATTCTTTTATTTCTCTAGCAAGCAGAAGTTTTATCGATGAAGTAATTGCCCATTTCCGAGTTACCTTTTGTTAGCCTTTTTTCAAACGAGTCCTGGTGCTCATCCTTTCATTTGATAATCCGTTCTCATTCACATGCAAATTAAATTCATTGCACTATTGGGCACCGGGCCTCGTTATGAAAAAGAGGCTAGGGCTAATTCGGAGAAGGTAAAATAAATTACAAGTATTCTTACAAAAAAAACATCGCCCCACTGATCGATAAAAAATACTTCCAGACGACACAGAAAATTTTTCGGTCATAAAGTATTCAGCGAAAAATCATGAAGCCGTTGACATATTGTTTTATAAAACCATCCATCGGAAGAAGAAGCAGCCCTGATTACAAGCTGAAGCGAATCAGATTTTGTTTGTATAACGCTACTTAATAAGAATCAGTAAGGAGCCAATTCAAGTTATGTCGACCATGCCATGTAGGCATCATAGGTATTAATTCTTTTCTTTTCTTTATCGCTTTTAAATTCAACTATTTCAGACCCTTTACGATAATTGAATTTCTTGGGGTCGTACTTGTGGTTTCCTGATTTCGTAGATAGAACAAAGAACCCACAACAATGGCTTAAAGGGAACATGCAACATTAAATATTTAAGGTTTCCCTAAATCACTGACACGTGTTAAAAAGACTAACAACATTGCTTTTTTTCACTTCAAGCTCTCAACCACGAAATTGAGGAAAGAGTTGGTTTTCAATCGACGCGTTGAAAAAACCGTTGAAAGGTGGAGACGAATTCAATGGCGACTACGTCAACTTCGTCGACTCATGAAGTTATTGTGGAAAACCCAAGAAACAGCGAAACAAACGCTAATGAAAATTCAAGATTTCGAGGAGTAATAGATACGTTTCTTGAAGTCTGTTATAAACTCGACATAGTTCTATGCTGCGGCTTACATTTTTGTGCACGTTGTTTCCGTCCTCGAGTTCGGCTTCGCCAGTCAATTTTCACCCGAATGTCGTACATTGGACTTCTACTAGGAGCTTGCTTGCTATGTTGCTTTTTGCTGACACCAAGAACAAGACACATTCTTGGCGATGACTTTTGCCAAACTGTCTCCTATTTTTTCTGTGACACATTACTTAGCTACGCCTCTGTGTACAGGGTTCTTTTTATCTTAGCCATCTTCTACTTAATCCAGAGCTTGGCTTTATATGGGGTGTCATCGAGTCGTGATAGCCGAGCACGGATCAACAATGGCTTTTGGGGAGTGAAAATTTTGACTTTATCTTTATTAACGTTTTCATTTTTGCTTATACCGCATTCGGAATACACTGGTGAAGTGTGGACATTCTTTGGCTTAAACGGAGGGTTTGCTTTTATCATTTTGCAATTTGTGCTGTTAATTGACTTTGTACATGGGTGGAATGTCAGCTGCGTGGAGAGGCTCGAAGCCTCAACATCTTACGCACAGTTGAACTTATGGTATATGGTTCTGTGGATACCCACCATAACACTTTACGCAATCTCTATTATCTCAATCGTATCCTTCTATATTCTCTACGCATGGGCACCCGGCTGCCATAATAACATGTTTTTCATAACGTTTAATGTTTATCTCTGTGTAGCTGCCACTTATATTTCTGTTAATCCTGTTGTTCAAGAAGCACGCCCGCGTTCGGGACTCCTACAAGCAGCGGTCGCCACCGCTTACAATACCTTCATCACGTGGTTAGCGTTGTCAAATGAACCCGATGAAGTTTGTAACCCATCACGTGACTATCTCTTCCCTGGGACTCCATTCAGTAATATTCAAATACTGTTAAGTCTAGGATTCATGTTCTTTGTATTAATCTACGCTTGTTTACGCAACGTTCGCGCTCCGCAGTACGGCAAACTTCAATCAGGACATTCTACACGCACGCAAACACACGAAACTCGCGAGGTACCCAATACAGAAGAAACTATGGTGCGTGTCGGCGTTTTCGAGGAAGGCGGTTGCGTTTTTGACGATGAGCATGACGGCGTGGCCTACAGTTATTCGTTTTTCCAAGTGCTTTTTTGTCTGGCTGCTCTTTATTCCATGATGACATTAACTAGCTGGTACCGGCCAGAAGAGGCTCAACATTTCAGTGTCAAGTTAGTTTGCGGATGGGGAGCAGTCTGGATTCGACTGTCTGCTGCCATCTTTAGCACGTTCATCTATATCTGGACGTTGATAGCCCCTGTCATCTTTCCCGACTCGTACAGGGACTTAGTTTTCTTTCAATTCATGTTAAGCGCACATAAACCAGTACGGACAGCGCGACGACCAACAAGCTAAAAACTACTTGATTCACCGAAGTGGAGTAGCTCGTGGCGGATAATTAACTCACTACGGTCCGTATATTTCACACAAAATCACTGCAATAACAATAAAATATAGTCATTTTAAAAATTATGTTTGTGAGGCAAGAACATGTATATTTCTCTCGTTGTACTCGAAAGACTAGACTAAGCTAAAGTCAGGGATGAAAAATATTTTAATTTAATAAAGAATGTCACGTTGCTCGGTAGTCTAATTGTCAGGTACTCTGCAGAAATGTTTTTTTCACAGTACCAGTGGCGTTTAGGGACGTAAGGACCTCTCCCGCTATCACTGGCAACCTAAGATCCCAGGCGAATAATGGTGCGCGGATCAGGCTTCAGTTTTTTTTTCGCGTTTTCAGGGGAGCAGATAGCAGGGGGCTGGCGTGAAACAATCGCGAGAGGCGAGATGCGCACAAGCGAAGGAGTGCTCTTCTTCTCGTGCACGACTCACCCTACGTGTTCTACCGCGACTTAGCCTCGCGTTTGCACGTCTGAAAGCAAGAAAATTTATGCCTGTTCCTCAAGCTAGATGTTTTATCTAACTGGTAGAATCTAAGTAAACTGCTGTCAGTGGTTTCTCGTGATAAGAAGAGTTTTAAAGTCTGTTTACCCAGGAAGTAGAAGAGCGGCTTAGCATAATAACTACTCCACCAGGTTAGTCTTGCGCATGAGTTATTTGTTCTCATTAGGCAATGCGTCTTCTCTTCGACCAATGCGCTACCCTCCAGAGCGCGTTGCGCGACGACACCAAGCAAGGTTGATTCTTCCTCTGCTTTGTGATCGAAGATGGAGGCTTTTAATCACAAAAAATACGTCTGCAACGCGGGCTTGAGACTTATGGGGTGTGGTTACTTATCGTTGAGAGGAAAATCAATTCTTTCAAAACGTAAAGTTATCAAACAAAATACTTTTTATTTGCTGGAATATTTACTACATCGGTTCATTTTTAGGTTTTAAGGTTTCAATTGACGAATGAATGTCTGAAAAACTTGAAACATTCTGTTATACTCTCGACCACATTGCCCAGGCTATTACATAAGATTATAATTGTACCAATCTTATCGACAGAAATTCACTTTTTGTGCAGTCTGCACCAATAGGCAAAAATTCAAAAGTCGAGGGATACTCCCACAGGAAAATGACACAGGGTTTTGTTCCTCTTAGGAGTAAAATCAACAGATTGGTGCCCCTGAAGGTGTCGAAAGCTAACATGGCCGTTTCTTCAATCGCCAAGGTACATTTTTGGGTTCATTAAAGTTATCGATCTGTAAAATGACGGGATCCATTGCGCGATCGGGAATAACTTTAATTTCGAAATTACTTAGTTATAAATAGTTACCCAACGTTAGAGCGATACTTCGTAGGGGTGAAATGAATTGGGGCCACGCCCACAAAACAGAAATTTGTCATCTTTGAGTATTTCGGAGTGGTTCGAGATTTTTCGACCAGCACTTCTTGAAGTTTGTATTGAGGAATGCCCCCCTCCAGTAATTGCACCAAACATTTAACATCTCTCTTCCCCAAACAGAAATTATTTTCATCCGTAATTCAGTTGGTGTCCATATTTGTCTCATAGCTGTGTTTCGTGTAATCCAGCGGCGTAAACTGGGTAACGTCCATTAAAGTTTCGCAGTCATGAAAACTAAACTCGTGGAGATTTCACTTGTTTACCTTAGTCCTAAATCACCTGATACGACCCGACAGGTATAATTTCCATATTTAAGAACTCTACATGTTTTCTGATGCGCAAAAAAAAATGGGAAGAAGCCTTTGATTTTTGGAAAACAGAAAAGAGCGAGATAAAATAGGTGAAAGAGCCGAAACTGCCATGCCTCTGGTTATGCTGTGGTATACACCAGAATGAGGTGTCCTTTTCACAACATTTCTCAGTAGATTCGTTGTCTTTTCTTTTTTGTTGGGTCGTTACGCTTTCCTTGAGATTTCATTCCTTCTGCGCTATAGTTTCGTTCGATTTAAAATAGTGTAGGCAGTCATTCGTTCCCTATCTGCCTTGGAAATCTTCTCCTCTCCTTTTCTTTCCCGTGTCCTCTCTAAATTGGAAAGAAATAAAATTGAAGTCACTTCAAGTTGGGTGTCGCAAGTAATCTGGAACTGTGTTGAGTTTTACTTCAGAGCGCCTTTCGATTGAGTGTCATAAACTCAAACCAAAGTCATCACAGCAGCCAATCAAAAGAGCCGAAAATACCTATAGCTAATGAGAACTCAACATAAAAATAACCAATTTAAAGCGCGCGAAAACGCGGGCGACCAAGTTGCCATTGGTGTTAGTTTTACATCTGATCGGTTGAGGAAGTGGCGCGAGTTCTCTGGGCCAATCACAGAGCGAAGCAAAGTAAACCAAAGCAATCCTGGTTTACTTTCCTATACTCCATTGAAAATAGCTCTATAACGCTCAAATTAAAAGCTCTTTACACTAACATTTAGATTTCGTAAGTAGTAGAACCAAGTTTCGTATCAATTAGGCTTGGAAAAACTTGATAAAAGCAAGTAAATGAAGACCCTTAAAGCCCTTCGCGGATTTGGACTAAAACAAGAGAACTACCAGGAACTACATAACTTAGTGACCGAGCCAATCAAGACAAATCCGACTCTGTCTTCAAAAGCTCGTTCTTTAAGGCGCTTTCCGATGAATGTCACAAACCTAACTCGAAGTAACTAGGAAAGCCATATGCAAATGCAAGGAACCAATGATAACTCGAGGTGACCTCATGCAACCGGCATGAGAAGCTGGAAAATCGTCCGTGAAGAGGTTGAAACTGGTTTTGGGCTTTGAATCTGATTAGTTGAAAAGTGGTACCAGTTTTCTGGACCAATCACCAAGCTTAGTCTTGCAAACCATGCGATCCCGGATTACTTATGGAACACAACACAACACACCTCTTACCTTGAAAAGCCCTGGCTCGTCACCAGGTCCTCCTGTAACAAACGGTCTTCTTGAATTAGACTTGGTAGCTGGTCAAACTGTGTTGGGGGTAAAATGTTGGGAATAAATCGGGCAAAGAGCATTGGATTGCGCTCAGAAAACTCTGCAAAAAGAATAATATTATTACTATACGTAACCAATCGGAGATGAAGAAATCAAGAGAGTGCTACACAAACCTGGTTTGAGTGAATAAAGTCCTTTGATAATGGACATCAATATCTGTGGATTGACACCAAATGGCTTAGATGAAACCTCGTCAATCACTCCTATGAGGAAACAGATAATTCAGAGAAACTTCAGCTATGTCATATTGAATTACCAGCACAAAGGCAGTCAGTCAGTTATTCAGTCCATCAGTGTCTTAGACCATCAGTAATTCAGTGAGCCAGCAAGTCATTTTGCAGATCAGTCAGTCAGTCTTCAGTCCATCAGTTAGCCAATCAGCCAGCCAACAAGTCTGCCAGCCAGTCACTCAATCAGTCAGTCAGTCAGCCAGCCAGTCAATCAGTCAGTCAGTCAGCCAGTTGGTCAGCCAGTCAGTCAATATTCAGTCCATCAGTTAGTCAGTCAGTCAGTCAGTCAGTCAGCCAGCCACAGAGTCAGTCAGTAGGTATTTATGAATAAATGCTGATAGTTTCGAAAGAAACTGTTTGGGGCTGCGTCGGTGGGAGTAACAAAATAATTTGGATATATCAACAAAGTTGAAATGGTAAATTGGCCACCGTAACGATTACAAAAGCTGACGTTTTGAGCATTAGCCCTTTGTCGTAGGTATTTAGTCCACCAGTCAGTCAGTCAGTCAGTTAGTCAGTCAGCCAGTCAGTCAGTCAGCCAGTCAGTCAGTCAGTCAGTCAGCCAGTCAGTCAGTCAGCCAGTCAGTCAGCCAGTCAGCCAGTCAGTCAGTCAGTCAGTCAGCCAGTCAGTCAGTCAGTCAGCCAGTCAGTCAGTCAGCCAGTCAGTCAGTCAGTTAGTCAGTCAGCCAGTCAGTCAGTCAGTCAGTCAGTCAGCCAGTCAGTCAGTCAGTCAGTCAGTCAGCCAGTCAGCCAGTCAGTCAGTCAGTCAGTCAGTCAATCAGTCAGTCAGTCAGTCAGTCAGTCAGCCAGTCAGTCAGTCAGTCAGTCAGTCAGCCAGTCAGCCAGTCAGTCAGTCAGTCTGTCTTTCTCCCCAGTCTTTGATATAGTTTGTTGATTGGTTGGTCAATGACTAGCATCAACTACACGAATAATTGTTGTTATTCATGAAAGAGAACCAGATACTGCAGCACACAACAGTAGGTCAGCCACACAAACTAAGCAAGTGGCCAGCCTGTTTAATCAAAAACTGAATGGCTTGCTGGCCTTACAAAAGCATACCCTTGGAGCAATGACTACAACAAACTTAACCCAAGAGCCTTGACTAAGAGGGACTTCTACTACTGGAGCAACTGCTCTTATAAAAACCCCTCCCTTGCACAGGTATGGAGAGATGAAGTCAGCACACAGGTAGTTCACTACGGAATGAACATTTGTTGCTGTGTACTGACTGGGAACATTATGAATCAGCCAATTAGAAGCCCTGTGGCTTTAACTTTTTTGCAACTTAACAGTATAAATAAATAAGTATGAGTATAAATTTAAATGCAAAGAAATAAGTATAAGTATAAGTTTAAATGCAAAGAAATAAGTATAAGTATAAATTTAAATGCAAAGAAATGGTTGACTTACTGAACAGGAATGCATTGTCAGCTACAAGGTTTGTAAACAGTTTCCACAATTCTGCTTGCAAATCAGTATGAAGTTTTGGTGAAACATAAAATCGATTCTGTAAGAAAAGAAGAAAAATAACAATAACAGATGAAGATGACTGTAACCATTGCAGCATATACTCATTTTTTTCCTTTTCACAACAGCACCATCTTAATTTATTAATCTGCAGTTCAAATAAATGATATTTATATATTCACAGTCGTTCATTCTTACTTTCAGTAATTTCTTTCCCCCCACACTGATATTGATTTGCACGTTTGTTCCAAGGCCATGGCTCATGTGATATTTCCACAGGCCAAAGATTTAGGTTAATATAAAGGAAAGTTTGCGACATTCTAATCTTGCGCCTTCACTACCATTCCCTAGATCAATACAGGAATTCTCTCGGCTTCAACATAGTTTCTACATCAAGAAAACTTTCTCCAGTTAATCAGGTTGGAAATTCTCAGTGCTAAATAACATGTTACATTTGTGAGGAGAAGTTATACTATACTAATATATATATGTTATCAAATATACTAATAACATTACTAATGATCTAAATTATTATTAGTATTGTAATAAGATACAGTATATATACGTATTCCTCATTATTTATGCAACCAAAGTTTGTCTCGCAGGTGTAATTAATCACTTATTTAAGCATTATGAAAATATCTCACCATGTAACTAAAGATGGCTACTATTCCACTAACTGCTTGAAAGAACTGTGCCATTGCAAAATTAAACTTTTCAAGATAAGCTTCAGCTGGGGTCACCTACAAATTTCAACAAGCAAAATAGAGCTTAGTAAGCTTAGGGAAATGACTCTTGGGTAAAGAACAGTTCTTGGGAATACTAAAAAAGCATCCCCTGGTAAAGGTCATTTTAGAAGAAAGTCTCAGCTTGGAGATGGAACATGATGTCCACACAATGACATAATGTCCATCACATTGACCCAATTTGAGGACTTTCAAGGACTTTTTAGGTCATTTTCAAGGACCTTGGATCTCAAATTTAAGACCTTTTGCATTAAATAGGAGCTAATAGAAAAACTGTATTTATTCATCTATAAGCTGAGTGATTTTTTCACAAAACTTTACCAAAATCTCAAAAATTTGAGCTAGAGAAGGGTTCTCGGCTTAAAGCTTAGTGTTTTTCCAAACATAATTTTTTTGAAACAGCAAATTCAAAGGAAACATAAAATGATATATTCGTCTATAAGCTGAGATATTACATGCAGAAGTAAATAACAAAACAAGTTGAAGTTGGTTGACTTTAAACAACAAATATATATGAAATACATATATATGAACTGCGGTCATGAAACGTATATGTGCACGATCCTTCGCAGTAAAGCACTATTTAAGCAATAGTGAAAATCAGACCTGAAAAAAATTCAGGCCTGTAATTTTCACTATTGCTTAAATAGTGCTTTACTGCGAAGGATCGTGCACATATACGTTTCATAACTGCAGTTCATATATATGTATTTCATATATATTTGTTGTTTGATTTATCATCTACGGGTTTATGTCGAGTTAATTTGATGGCCTGCTCCCAGTTGGCTTGTTAGCTCAATTGGTAAGAGTGCTGCACTAGTATCGCAGAGGTCAGTGGTTCGAATCCCGTACAGGCCTAAATTTTTTTCAGGTCTGATTTTCACTATTGCTTAAATAGTGCTTTACTGCCAAGGATCGTGCACATATACGTTGGTTGACTTTATTCATGTGGTTGACTTTATTCATGTGGTTGCTTCCAAAGGAGCGGTTTGTTGTTTTCGATGCTTAGTAAATATGGCTTATTGCTCGTCCTCAGTGTCGGCACAGATATTTATCGTCCATCTCCTCCTCATCCGCTAGTTCTGCCATTTATTCCGAGTAGATTGCTTCATCTTCCATGCTGTCTAGAGTATTAGAGATTCTGCGGGCTTTGAACGAGTGTATAGATCTTGTGAAAGTGTTTTAAAAATTTCGAAACTGACCAATCAGAATTGCCCATTTGCACAATTGGTAAACAAACTCGTCACATGTTACTGTGTTGAAATTTGTGATCACGTAAAAAGAAAACTTATCTTGGCTTCTCTGCTCTGTAAACTAGTCAAGTAATCTCTCATCCAGCTGCGGATATTTCGGAGTGTAACGGCCCATCCTGGTGCATTTCACTGACATCTTGAACTCTCCATTAAAGGGGTTCTCTTGATCTTTCCTCTAGTGACTCACTGATGACTTACTCTCTGGTTACCTTGGAATTGTTTTCGATGGCAATACTGCATTGAAACTCTTTTCTGTTTCGAAACGTTTGCGTTCATTTCAGTTTGTTCAAGAATGGAATTCTCTGAATATGGTCTCGGCTTCTTGCCGAGTATTTTCAATTTACAGGTTTTAAAAACCTTCCTGATTAAAACAGACCGAAGTCTAGGGTCTCGGCTTATAGCCAAGTTTGGCTTATACGAATAAATACAGTAAAAAACATTGCTCTTTATTGTTAAAAGTAAAAGGTAGAAACACAATCATTTCTTTGTAAGGTACAAAATATACAAAAATCACAATGTCAAACAGCATAATTGGACACAGGATTTGAAAGGAAAACTCATTTTTGTGATTTGTACCAAAGACTTACACTTTCAACACCAGAAACAAAAGAAAACTTAGACTATGATTCATCTGCACTTATTTTCAAGGACTTTTCAGAAATTTTCAAGGACATGAGTCTAAATTCAAGGGTTTTGAAGTCCTTGAAAACAAAAAATTAAATTCAAGGACTTTCAAGGACTTTCATGGAGCATGGGAACCCTGTTATCTGTAGTGCATGGTCAGGTCCAAAAGCCTATAGCCTCATTACACCCTAACATCAGTATGCATATTCTCTATTTGCCTCCTGGTTAGCTCAATTGGTATTGCGCCGGACTGTTGTGTGGAAGCTCAAGAGTTCAAATCCGGCTGGACCAACACTCAGGGTCTTTAAATAACTGAGTAGAAAGTGCTGCCTTTGTAATAATATCTGCAAACGGTTAGACTTTCTAGTCTTCTCGGATAGGGATGATAAATGGAGGTCCCGTCTCACAAGCCCTTATATGTGATTTAAATTTGTGGGACGTTAAAGAACCCACACACTCCTCGAAAAGAGTAGGGGACGTACTGCCCGGTGTTGTGGTCTGTCTGTGCAGTGTCTATCCAGAGTGAATTGGGGGGAGGGGTGGTGCCTCGCATGCACCTTGTGTTCTGTTCGCACTAACCCTTCCAGGTCTAGTCACACCCGGTAAAGTTGTTAAAATGAAAAACAAAACAAAAAAATATACTGTTCTCCATACATTTCCTGTGGTGCTAACAAGGAGAATTTGTGTAACAATCAAGAGCTCCTTTAGTTGGTTATGATTTCTTTTATTCTCAAGACCTGAATGTGTGATTCCACTGTGATACTGTGACGAGAAATTAGCTGATAATCACTTAAAGGGGTAATTAAAAGGATAAAGTGAACAAAAGCATGTAACAAACAGATCTATCGTATTTCCTGACTAGTCAGCCTAATAACTATCTGTGCTTACCTGTAGTTCTTCAGCTACTCGTCTAAGATAGGAGGTCACAAGTTCCATCAGATTGTTGTACATTTTGTCAGAGTACTGCTGGCATACACATTTATATACAGTGCTGAGAAGATAATCATGGAAGAAAAGTTAGCTTTCCAGGTGAAAAAACCTTACAGGACAAACAGGGTTTTCATCAGGAAATATAGTTGCTGGGTGATAGTGTGAAGTAACAGGAAAAAGTACTTTATATAGGTTCACCACATCCCAATGACAAATAGCTCATGTCATAAAATTTAGCTGAAGATTTCTATCTTATAGCCCAGAGTTTGTGGTGAGCAATGCCTAGAGAACACTATGATATCTCAGAATTGCTTTACAGATTTTAGTCCTAATGCAACAATAAAAGAAGGCCCAGTGGCCTAGTGGTCAGTACACTGGACTCTGTGTTAAGAGGCCCAGGTTCAAGAGCTGGCCGGGATAATGCCTTGTGTCCTTGGGCAAGACACTTTATTATTCTCACGGTGCCTATCTTAACGGCACACTTAATTTGGAGCCTCACTCTGTTGTGTGTCCCACACTTCGTGGTGAAAGCAATTAAATAGATAAATATCATCGTTGTGGTATCAAAAAGAAGAAGCTTAGTGGATATTAAGAAAAACTCTTTCCTGGTGCAGCACATTCTAGACTTCCCACTTCTTCCTAATCAAGATCTAAATGAAAGGGTGGGTCATTAGCAATCTAAAGAGCACTTGTGGATTGATCTTGTACACCCCTGACAGAAAGATACGACACTTCATCATGCATGCACTTCTTTGATAAAAGAAAACACTGGGAAAAGAAAGAGATTGCCTTTAGGACTAAGACTTTGATTCAGAATAGAATGGGATTAAATGGAAATCTTTCCACCCTGACCAATGTCAAATGGGGTGTACAAAACCGCCTCCCAGTTAGCTCAATTGGTATAGCGCTGGACTGTTGTGTGGGAGGTCGAGAGTTCGACTCCGGCCGAACCAACACTCAGGGTCTTTAAACAACTGAGAAGAAAGTGCTGTCTTTGTAATAATATCTGCAAATGGTTAGACTTTCTAGTCTTCTCGGATAGGGACAATAAATGGAGGTCCCGTCTCACAAGCCCTTATATGTGATAAAAACTGTGGGACATTAAAGAACCCACACACTCTTCGAAAAGAGTAGGGCACATAGTGCCCAGTGTTGTGGTCTATCTTTGTGTAGTGTCTAATCTAGGGTGAATTGGGGAGGGAAGGTGAGATCAATACATGGACTGAAGTGGCTGCATATTGCGCCTGATGAATTCTGACGTCTGATCTCACCTTAACTGATTGTAAAGCGCGACTGATTATCTATATAGTAGTTTGCGCTATATAAATGTTGAATTATTATTATTAATGATCTTGATAACCATAAAATTTCGAAAAGATCCTTTAAAATCCTATCTTCAAAGATCATAATTACAAAAACTTCTTTGGAAAATGATAGGATCTTGAAAAGAATTTTGATTATTTTGAACATTTGTATATTTTTAACTGAATCCTTAGAGTCCAGATGGAATTTAAGGGAAAAAAAGTTACTATAGATCCTAAGCCCTAATCAGTTTGTAGTAAGAAAAATTAAGCGATGCTGATAACAAAACAAAAAGTTGCTAATCTCAGAGAATTTCCTGATCAATTATCATGTTTTAAATTGCAACAAGGCGAACGTTTTAGTCAAAGTCGCGTTGTTGCAATTAATATGGTAGATAACAAAAGGAGGAAAATTAGTCCAACTTCATTTCAATATAAGTATTAGCTTACGCAAATGTTGTTAATGTTTGTTTATGTATATCTATGCCAAACATAAACTTACCTGTACATTTCTTCATACGAAATCGGGATAAATTCTCCAGGATTTTGTTGTAAAATTAATAAAATCGCGCCTTCTAGCTTCGGCCAATAACGAGACGTATATTCCTCATCATCAACAGTAGTAGCTAAAGCAAAAATACAAGACATAAAGCTTACTAAACAGATATGAGGTCGTACTGATTCTAATTTCGGTTACCAGCCAAGTCTTTACCGTAAGGATCTGTTTCATTTTACCTCTTGAAAGTCCTAGTAGCGAGCTTTCTACAACACTTTCAGTAGTCATCTCCACTATATTTTCCAAAACTCCCAAGAATTGCTTGCAAAAACATGACAAGTTGCTTGCTCGCCCAACTGTCACTCCGCCATTTTGTTTTTCTCTTAACACAGGAGGAATGGGTCGAGGTTCATCTTTTGCCAGGTACTTCATGTTAAGTCAACCTACATTCTCTTTCAAGATGGCGGATTCCTCGGAGTCGGACGATGTCGAAGAAAAAGCCTTGCAAAAGGGCGAAAAAAGAAGGCAAGAAGAAAGCGATGAAACTTCTGACGAGGGTTCATCATCAGAGGTAGAAACGGATGGCTCAGATGAAAGCTTTGATGAAAATATGGTAAGAACACACCATTTCCATTTCGCAGACTTTTTCATAACCAAGTTTTTAACACGTGCAAACTTACGCTTGTCGAAGATGTGAAGGCTTGCGTCTCTGCCGATCGAAGTTTGTGCGTATACCAAGAAAATACGAGAGATACTTGTGTTATTCCATGGTATACCACTTGGAAGCGTTGCAAAACTATAAAAAACTTCATAGTAAAACGTCTGGTGCATTGAAATAATGCAGAATATTTTTTTTGTTGCATTTGATTGAAGGAATATTCATATTTTCTCCATGACATTGGTCAGGGTGGAAAGATTTCCATTTAATCCCATTCTATTCTGAATCAAAGTCTTAGTCCTAAAGGCAATCTCTTTCTTTTCCCAGTGTTTTCTGTTATCAAAGAAGTGCATGCATGATGAAGTGTTGTATCTTTCTGTCAGGGGTGTACTTGTAAATAAAAGCTGCAAGTGGTCAAACTTTGATGCAAAATCATCTGTGTTCTTTATATCATTGCAGAAGAGTTTTTGATAAATAAATAAATTAAATAATAAGAGTTTTTGATATAGCATTGATATGGAACTGGTTGATGTTTCAGGAGATTCCAGTTGAATTTGAAGCATTTCCTCCTACTGAAGAAGATTTTGGTGGAATACGGTGCCTGTTACAGCAAGTGAGTCAGTAATAAAACTTAGCCGGAGCATCTTGCTCAGTTAGTACTGCATTTGATTACTTGCTGCTATTTTCAGTTAGCATATGGCAACATCTTTGGTTGGACATTAGGAAAAAGATTTGCAAGTACAGTAGAACTCGATAATCTACATCATCCTTGTTGTAAATATAGTCAGCCAGACAATTACACTTTTTTGCCAGCAAATAATCCAGACAAAATAACTTTAAACTTTAATAATATTTACCAGTGATTAATTGATACACAAGAAAGTTAATTAAATGCATCTGTGTTTTATATCTAATGAGTACTGATAATAATTAAGGGTTGCAAACTTGAAAGACTTAAAAAGCAAACATCTGTCAAAACCTACATTGTATTTTCCCTGCAGTTGTATCAAGCAGCACTTGGAGAAGTATTTTTAACCCCCCTCCACCACCTCCCACCTCCCCCCTCCCCCCTCCCCATACATTGTCTTTTGGGGCTGACTTTCATTTGTGACTTTAAAATCAACAGTTGTTTTTAAAAAATACCTTGGATCTATCGAAACTTAGTGATCTGATCATTTCTCAACCTGAAGTAACCACTCTGATTAAGGTATGTCAGGCACACCATATTTATTTATTTAAATCAGCACCCCACCTCAAATAAGTGCCACCTCCCCCCCCCCCTGCATTAAAAACGGAAAAAGAAAAAAACTGAAGAGTACAAGAAAAGCAGTTATTATTATTTCTTTACTAGCTTCTAAAAATCTCTTAATTATTTGTCATCTCTACATTGTGTTATTATTTTGTTACAAAATAAACTTGTTACTTGCTCTAAACTGGGAAAATTTAATAAGTGCCTAGTCTAGAATAAGAAGCTACCCTTAAGGTTCAACAATTAAATATTAAGCATCCAGAGTGCTTAATCAAATAAATATGATATCAGTCACTGTGGTAGTGATGTCCATTTGGTAATATAAATTTTATGGCAATGTGATTGGTTACACCATTTCGTATCTGTTCAATTAGTTGGATAGTTAGTTTCATTAATTATTCAATTATTCAATAACAACATAATCCTGTTTTGTTGCTAAGGTTTGAGTGATTACTACATTTAACCTAAAATAACCAGTCAGATTATTTGCTATTAAATTTGTGACTGATTGTTGACTTGGGCATTATCCTCATGAACTAACAAGCAATGGAAATCTCAAGCTCGTGATTTAAACTGTAAGCTACAAGTGCAATAATGTTATATCAGTTCTATTGTTACCTCTAATTGTGCAACTGAGATGTGATGTTTGTAAGGTGCTTATATTATTTCATTGCCTCTTTAAATCAAAGGTAGTGAATGATGATGACCAAGAAAGCAATGGTGAAGCCAAAAATGATGATGATGATGAATCAGAAGATGGTGTTTTTGGATTGACAACTGTGATTGACTTAAAAAAGCATAAGGTTAACGAGTAAGAATTCCTATGAAAAATTTTTTTCTGAGATTGTTTCACATTGTGATCAAGAAAATTGTGTGCCTTGTTAGTTTTAAGAATATGGTAAGAACAAAAAAAGGCACATGAGTTGGAGCCAAGTGTGTCACTGACATGAACCACAGAGACCATTTTAAAGTGGTAGGGCTTAAAAAAATCCGGCCAATACAAACAAATGCTGAGGAAGTGTTTGTCATTTATGTTACACAGCTTTACTGAGCCTTTGACTTGAGGCAAATGTGTAAGAGCAGATGCATTTTATTACTTTCAAGGAGTAAAATCCATATTCTGTCCATCTTAACTGGAGCACTAAAAAATAAATCCCAGCAATAAAAGTGGTAGGGCTATAGCCCTACTAGCCCCTCCCTCTCCACGGTCCCTGACTGATGTTCGCACCACATTTTTTTGTCATCTGTGATTTATTAACTGAACAAACCCACAGTAATAAGGAATTGATTTGTTAATTTCATTGATAACTTCCCAGACCGTCAATTATACTGTTTGTGTGAAGGTGTAGTCTGATCGTCCGGGTGAGTGTAGTCCTGAGAAGGACTGTTGTCGGTGGTAGTGACTGACGTTTCGACAACCTCCATACAAACGACTTATTCACGACATAAACATCACAAACGACCGAAAAAGAACGACCTAACTTTACCGACAGATCGAAACAGACCAATCACGACCGACTTACGTCACTTGAGTCTTACAGCCAATAACATCACGGCAAAACCAACTGATCATTCACTTGACTCTGATGATGACTTCCGCACAGGTTGTCGAAACGTCAGTCACTACCACTGACAACAGTCCTTCTCAGGACTACACTCACCCGGACGATCAGACTACACCTTCACATGTTACCCCTGGGTTCAAACCATTTACTGCATTATACTGTTTGTATTACTCAGGAAAGTGATGTCATCAAACAACTTAAAAAGCTACTAACTGATAAATGCCAAGAGTCGGCTTCAAAAGAAGACAAAGCAGAATTTACTGTGGTGATGGATGGACAACATTCTGTAGGATTTCTCATCAGTGAACGTTTTATTAATATCCCACCACAGATAGCAGTGCCAGTTTACAAAACCTTAAGGTACATTTTAAGAGTTATCTCAAATTGTGTTCATGTTTTAATTTGTTTATATATCTTCAAGGGAAGTTCTTCTAAATAGATGATTGTTTAATGGATTAGTCCTCAAACAGTGTCAGGTCACAGATTGATGTCTTCGAAGATTACAAATTGCACTTGCCCAGTGGGCTCTTGCAATTTTGTTGTCAAAGGGATGGATATTTTTTCCTAATTTTTTTTTTATTGATTTCTGTACCTTTTGTGAGCCGCTTCACCGGTTTTTTTGTAATTGAAATAACATTTAGTCTTTCTTTTTCTTGTTAGATCTGAACTGAAAAAGGTCCATAAAAAGGTATGCCATTAATTAGCAACTGGGTCTGATACATTTTAAAATTGGAAGTTCAGCCTTTTGCCAATGATTACATCAGCCTGCAAAGGCAACTACCTCTTAGTGCACTGCTAGGACTGTTACAGGCATTGTCAATTACAGAAGGAAATCTAAACTTGATTCATGTAATTTTGCCAGTGAGAGGTATTTTTTCACTTAGACAGAGATACACGTATAATGCATCTGTTGTCACAATATTCTCCTCCTCATACAATTTTGACAAAAAAGTTGTATATTGATTTGAAATTCAGTTCAGAAATGACACTTGTTAGGGTGAAGATGCACCAATCTCCTATTTTGTAATGATTTGCAAGACATACAAAGACACTGAGACCAAAATGCCACAGAAGTCTAAAAAAGTCAAGACCGAAGAGTCGGCGAGTACATTGAATTTTATTAATGTGGAGGATGAAGTGTTCCTAAGGGTAAGAATGAAATTCTCAATTTATTATATTTCAGATGAGGTTGATAATTAATATTTGTAGTATTGTTACCACTCTGGACAATATTCACCCCTCTTCAACGGCACATTGGAAATAAATTCCCATATCATTAAAAGTCACATGCATGAATACAAGAGTAACTGAGGTTTTAGGTGCAAGAATGATGTTTTGGAAATTTTTGTAGTGTTATGAAAGCCATAGCTGAAACCATGAATCACAATATGCATAAGCCAGTTTGCAATCTTTTTCATCTCACTCTCAATGAAGTTGCTTTCTTATGCTACCTTGTTTGTTTCTTGTCACATATTGAATGGATAATTATGTACCAAACAAAGCAATTATTATTTTGACAAACAAAGCAATTTCCATGTTTGTTGGGGGTGGTTTTTTTAGAAATTTGCATTTTTTTTCTCTGTGAAGGGTAACTTTTGACAGAAAGTACAATAAGGAAATCTTGTGTTTCACTCTGTAACCCGGTTATGAATATTTTAGTCATTGACCAGTCAGGAGTGAGATATTTTGCTGAGTAGGGAAATATAGTCTATCATATATCGTGCGTGAATCTTTAATCTTAGCTGGTACATGTTTGACAATTTTTTTTGTAAATTTTGGTTTCCTTGTAGGAGAGTCAATTGTCCTTCAGTTACACAGCCAGTGCAGATGTTGATGAAACCCTTGTAGCTGGAAGATGGGCTTCAAGTGATTGTGAATTAAAACCTTATCGCACTGTCCTGGTGCTTTCTGCTGACAAGTTTGATAAAGCACTTGAAGGAGTAAACATAATGCTGACACAGTAATGATCTCTCTTCAAATGTCTTTACGCAGGCATTGAAAGAAACTCTGTACATCCCACAGAACATTGTGTAGGGCTTAGATAAAATATCAACAAAGTGTGAAAGTGAAGGATGGGTGTGAATATTTACTATTTGTTTACCTACACCTTGGGTCCCAGGGGTGTTTGGTTTCTCTTTACAAGAATCATAACAGTTGCAGCTCACTTGAACAACTTTGCCTTTGAGTTGGCTTTCTTTGCTCAATTAATATTATCTGCAATGTTAACTTCTTGGGCAGGGGTTTCAAACTAAACCATCTACTATTGCCTACAAGGCCTCTTGCCACCAACTTTTAAGATTTTAATCGTTGGATGTGGGTGGCATCTGTAGAATTTTATCTGCCTACTCCACCATTGGCAGACAGTGGTACCCTTATCCCTTTGAACACATCTGTGAAATGACATGGTGTCATTACAAAGCACCATCCATATATTGGGAAAAGGAAATTGTAGCTATTGATTTTACTCATGTATTATATACAGTCTACACATTTATATCTAGCTATTAAACAAGTTTGAAAGATCTCCAAATGTCAGACAGTGAATTAATAAAGTTTGAGACACATCTGTTTGAGTGGTCCTCTAGTACTGTACAAGAGAAAACAAAATGGAACCCCGGTGACCAAGGCTGATTTCAAGTGTACTGGCCAGTATGTGTACATCTCTTGGTCACCCTACCTCATTATGAAGTAGGAACAGCACATGTTCATTTTCTGTGAGATGTTCTAATACACTGAAAAAGGTGGATTGCACTTAGGGAGAAATAAAAAGAAACCCAGTAATTCTAAAAAGAACAACACCTTTCCTTCAGTCTCAAAAGATTTTTATTGAGTTTCATCTGAGATGTAAAATGAACTGATTAGAAGCATTTCTTCAGCAAACCATCTGGAAAAAAGGAAGGAGGAAAAAAAAACTTATTAATTGAGCAGAAGTGAACCGTATGTAACACATAAAACATTGAAATGATCTTAAGCCTCAATGACAATATGTAAAGATATTCGTTTGAACAGGACAGCTTAAATGTAAGCTGACAGTCTAGTCCCTCAATACTGAAATTGAGATTGACATTTTACATTGAGCAATTCTTTAGATTGGATAACATACATGAGTGATGTATTTCAAAATAATTTCAGGTTAAAATGAATTCAAACTAGTTTGATTTGTGTCTTGTTATAAAGCAAAGGGAAACCCAAACAGTCGACCCCATCGCCTGAAGAAGACTCACATTAAGCAGTGGAAACTTTGCGTTCTACATCCAGTAACCTTGTCACAAGAAAACAGAACAAATTTATATTATCAAATCAAAGTAGTTTCAACCCATTTTGACCTACATCACAATCAAGATAAATCAAGGCTGATAGTTTTGAAAGAAACTGGGGCTGTGTCGGTGGGAGTAACGAAATAATTTGGATATATCAACAAAGTTGAAATGGTAAATTGGCCACCATAACGATTACAAAAGCTGACATTTCGAGTGTTAGCCCTTTGTCGAAGGGCTAACGCTCGAAATGTCAGCTTTTGTTATCATTATGGTGGCCAATTTACCATTTCAACTTTGTTGATAAATCCAAACTATAAGATAAATCAGTCTGGAAAGCAAGCACCAAAAAACAATTGTTTTTTCTGGTAGATATTGTAACATCCTTCCTTCAATCGAGCAAGGCCAGGTTTTTCAAGAAGGTTGTTTAACAGAAGTTTAGCAGAAAATAAAACAATGCTGTGTTTCCTTTATGCAGTTTGATAGAAGCTTGTGGTGCCTCAGCATTCATTGTCTCCCCACATCACCATGAGAGGAAATTTATTTCCAAAAGGGAATATATGGATTGTATCTGAGTCTTAAAGTAAACACGTGTACAGCTTATCAGAGGGAAATTATGATAATTGGTACAATATTTCCCCAATTAAAGTGTCCCTACACAAATCATTCCAACAAAAAGTTAGATTGCTCAACACAGATATGGGACAAAATTCATTGCCCTTCAATTAAAGATTGATACAACTACTGCTCTATGGTATCTTACTGTCTCAATTGCCTAAATATTCTCTGTTTTCTTTCAGTCAACCATTCACAAGTATGTTGTGACACCTTTTTCATAATAATAATTATAATAATAATAATAATAATGATAATAATCATAATAATTTAATATTATATTGGATATATCAACAAAGTTGAAATGGTAAATTGGCCACCGTAATGATTACAAAAGCTGACGTTTCGAGCGTTAGCCCTTCGTTGGAGCGAATAGAGGAATTGTGGGTTGTGTGTGCTTTTAAAGGCAGAAAATAGAGCTACGTTATTGGTGGGTGCATGGCAACGAGAAAAACATGAATAAATTAGTGGAATGAAAAGTGTTCATTGATCCCTGTGGGATTTAGACTGCCGGTTTGAAAGATGAGCTTTTGTTCAAGATTTTTACGGCTTTCCGTGCCATTTAAGTGCAAGGAAAGACCGCAGATTGCCATATGTTGCTTAGAATGATTGGGTAAATTAAAATGTCTAGCGACTGGTTTCGATGTGTCCTTGTCATTCCTTTCCACGTCGCGAAGGTGTTCTTCGTTCTCTTATAATATTATATTGGCCCCCTTTCTTCAAATTAGGCCCCCTAAAATGAAAAAGTGGGCCCACTGAGCTCTCTATGGCCAATTTCTAGAATAGACCCTATTCCATGTACAAGGCAATTCTCATTACCATATTTAGCAACATTATCAACAGTTGTCATATGCGTGTCAACAAAGTAAAAGAGTTCTTGGGATGTTGGGCTTTGCTTGAAGAATACATAACGCAAAATTTACCATTAAAGAGATAAGTCGGCCATTATACCCCCCCCCCCCCCCACCAAAACATTTGAGAGCTGGACTGATGCAATTGTCTATGAAACATGAGCGATGCTGTGCTTCTCTTGATCCTTTTGGTAATTAGCTAAAATATTTATTTCTGCGAGTAACTTTGAAAGAATCAAATTGATCCAAAAAATTTTGAACTTACTTATTCTGTTGACATGGCTTGCACCTCTTCCTCTGTGTGCTTTCCCTTTTCGGCCAATTTAGATCTGTTCTTTCTCTCCAAGATCTTCTTGCGATCTTTGTCAAGCTTCAACTTGATAATCTCCACTTTACTTGGGTGAATGCCCACGCTGACAGTGGCTCCATTAGCTTTTTCCCTCTGGATTCTTTCGATGTGAATGATCCATTTCTTGCGGTAGACTTGGATCACTTTTCCAACTTGTTGGCTCTTAAAATGGCCACGTGTGACCTGAACTTCGTCGTCTTTTCGGATCGGCATTGAGCGGACATTGTATTTTTGGCGAAGTTCCTTGCACAGAGGTGCGCTCATAAGTTTTCTTCGCACGCTGGATGGAGCAGAAAAGTGGGCCTTGCGGTTTTTTCTCCTCGAGGATGTGACTTTGCTGTTGAGCTTCATTTTTGAAAATCGACCATGCACTCGAAGCAGAGTAAAAGGAAGAATTATGTAGAGGGGGGTGTTATAAATCCAAGTTGCTTGATTGTAAGACCCCTATAACCGCTGACAGTCCTTATTACGGCGCAGTTGTAATGCAGCAAAACAGTCGCAAAAGCACCAATATTTCGCATCAAAATGGAGCGTAAATGTCAAACAAGAAACATCCTGTGGCGATCTTTTCTAACTTTGACTCTTTTCGCGATCTCAGATTCCATTGCGCTTCGTCTAGACGACAGCCAAGTGAGATACATTCCGTTGACAAGAAAGAACTTGGATGGAGGTTTCCGATTCCTTCGAAGGGACAACTTTCAGTTTGAGAAAGAAATCAGTGAGTTGAATGAGTTAAGATACAGATTTCGGCGAAGCAACGAAGGTTCTTTCCGTGTTCATAATAAAACGAGGATATCAGAGGAGTTTGAGCTCACAGGAGACAATCATACCGTGGCTTTCTTACACTGGTCGGGAAAAAACAGTTCGGTGAGTTTTGTAGCGTGCTACAATTATGCATGCAACATGGCGCACATCGTTAATCTTGCCAAGTCATGCTCTGCTGTTCTGATCTAAGCTCCAGGTTTATAGAACTCAAACTTAAATGAAACTTTTTTCAATGCTCTCGAATCAATTTCGAGTACACTTTGAATGCCACCAATGACATACATCATACACCAGACAATAGTTTTACAAAGTGCGGAAATAAATGTGTGCTCATGATAAGAAATTCTTTAAAAAAATCATCATCTCATTAGCGCAGGTGCTTCACTTTCACATCGAACCTCTCTCAGCCACATGTTGATTTTCCACTTATAAAACTTTGTTCTAAAGTACTTGGTTTTCTCTTAGACTGTGAATATTTATTCAGGGCTTTAATTACAAAGTTTTCTCAAAAGGGACATATGTTAACCAGAAATTATAAGATGGTCACCGTGTGAAGAGGCATAAGCCTGCTGGCAATCGTTTTCTATAAGTTATGCAGAATCTCTAAGCTTGATACTTGGACTACCAAGAAGAAAGAGGCAACATTTTACTTATTTAGGAAAATAACCAAAGTTTCATCCAAGTGTAATTTTAGATGATGACTGCTACCCTAATAAATACCTTGAGGCATATAAAACTTGAGTAGCCATAAGGGAAAGTTGTGTAATTTTTGACAGCCCAGAAGTACTTTTATTTATCTGCTGTTTACTTCCTGCTTGTTCATGACAGATAGAGCTTTCATAGAGGACCCCTACCTCTCTTGTTGTAGACCATATTTTATTCAAGGATTTTCCATCCCAAATGGAGCACCTTTCTCTTTTACCTATGTCATTTTTGTTAGCCAGAATCAAGGCTGCAGTCTAGCCATGATGCTTGGCCCCTGGCGCCTTACTTTTGCTCTAGGGCAACTCAGGAACCTTAGTTTTTTCATACGAAGCCTTTGCCGGGCACCCTGGATTTCACAGTTTCAGAGCACTGGGCTCCATTCAATTTTCCTTGAAGCACAGCTTTGGGAATGGCTCTGCTACTTCAAAAGTTTTTGGGGGTTTCCTGCTTTCTCTAAAGATACAGAAAAAATATTCCTAAAAAAATTATTATCAAGTAAATCTGAATGTAGACATCATATGATAATGCTATGATTTTTGTTTCAGGTTATTTACATATACACCTGTGCAAAAGTGAATCAAACTGAAAGTGGAAATTTTATCTGTGAGGATGGATTTTTTTGGAGGTTAGTTCACCTGTTGATTGTGTATCATTTAAACATGTTCTTGATACTTTCCATTTCAGGGTTTATTTTCAATGTGTACTCATGATGATACACTAGGTTGCTACATGTGTAAGGAAGTAAAATGCAATCGGATTGTGAAAAATAAATAATAGTATTAAGTAGGAACTTTAGTACACACTTTCAATTTACTAGATTTTCTTAGACTTAGTATGTATTAAGTTGTACTTAATTTATAGAGTTTTAATGTACCTTTTCTTCTGAGGACCCGCTGAAAACCTCTTAAGAGTGATGAAGGTGTCCTCTACAAATATGTACTTTATTATTATCATTAATATTATAGCAAGTGTAAAGTATCAGGGGATGGAAATTATTCTCAACATCTGAAATAAACCGGTCCAGGCCATCAAAATTTAGGCAGAGAAATGTGGATAGTAGCAGGCAAATTCTACGATCTCTGTCACACTGACACACACATGGTGTGCTGGCTGTGTAAATTGGCAAAAATTGGTCATGACAGGTGTAGCTAGTGGAACTGATGCAGTCCAGGTCAAATTGGTGACATTTTGGTCACATGCTATGAATGTGAGTGGAATTAAAAAAGAAAAAAACACTAGCTCTCTCCAAGTTGTTGACTTGCAGTTTTTAAAAGTGGAAATGACAGATGTAGCCAATGGGTGTGAAGTCCAGCCCATATTGGTGATCATTCGGTCACATGAAATGAATGTGAGTGGATTACAAAAAAACAATCAAACAAAGCAGCTACACGTAGCTCTCTGGAAGTTATTTCACTAAGCCATGCACTTACCAATGTTGTTTTAGAGCATGCTATAATTATAAACCCTGTATTTTGTCTTGCATATTGCAGTGGGTCAGCCAGTTAACACTCTTGAATTTTATTAAGTGCATAAAAAATGAATGGTCCGGATTGTATTGAAACTGGATTAATTATTCATGGTCCAGTAATACAAAGGGTACATAATGCCATCCAAAGGATAAATTGCTATCTGCCTGGTTAGCTCAGGTGGTAGAGGGCCAGACTGCTGTGCAGGAGGTCAAGGATTCAAGCCTCAGACCAAACCAACACTCATGGTCTTAAACTGAGAAGAATGTGCTACCTTTCTATCATATCATGAAATGGATAGACGTTCCAGTCCTCTTGGATAAGGATGAAAAACCATAGGCCCCATCTCCTGCATCTTCTCTGTACTGGTTGGCAGGGGACGTTAAATAACCCACATACTTATTGCAGAGAGTAGGAAAGGTAGCTCCCAGTGTTGTGGACTGGCCTATTTACTGAAACTGGGGGCATCTGTTAAAATTACAACACAAAGAATTGTAAACTGCTGCAAGCAGTCTGTTAAGTCCCCTGCAAAACATTGTAATGTGCATTTGATCATATCCCAATGTTAATTTGTGCGATCTAAATATTAAATTACATTGGGGTCAGAAATGCGCTTAATAAGAATCTATTTTATTATTATTATTATTATTATTAATCATGTTATTAAGTGTTAACAACATATACTGTGCTATCCAGTGGGCCCCAGTTGTCCTAAGGCTGGATAATGCTATCTACTGGATAGATCTCTATCTGGTGGATAGCGCAGTATGTTTTGGTAACACTTATCCACTGGATAGTGATTTGTCTGTTGGATAGTGTTATACACTCTTTGAACAACAGGGCCCAGATAGATGTTTTTTATCCAGTAGATAGCTTGTCCATTCTTTGAGTGACTGGGTCCAGTTTAATAGCATTAATATTTGCTTATTGGATTTTTAGTCTCTACTCAAGACATGATTTGCACCAAAGTCATCGTAACTTCCTTTGATAAGCATTTTTGATTGACCTTTATTTTAAATTCTTATCTTGATTTTCAGATCAACAGACTATGGAACCACGTTCAAACATGAAGATTCTAAGTTTAAGTCAGAATCCACCAATAATGTGGATTTTTGTTCAAGCAATTATAAGAGGGTTAGTTATTTATTAAAATCCTATCCTCAATTCATCCTCAAGATTGAGAAAACAGCACACTGCAAATTTACACACCAAAATTCTTCTCTACATGCTTGAACATCTGTGAACAGCTGTAGTCTAGACTAGACCACTTGATCTAAATGGACAATGAGTTTCTCACCAAAAAAAAAATGATCAGTTATCTACTTTTGATAAAGAATTCTTTTTGTCTATTGTTGCTTAGGTTATGGTGAGCGTCTCAGTACCTAGCAAAAGTTATCTGTACATCTCAGATGATGAAGGAGCAAGTTTTAAACGTCTTCCTTTGCCTTTTACTCCTCATGTGGTTTCATGCAGTCCTGTAAAATATTCAACTTTGGTAGCTCATGATCAGAGTAAGAAAGAGGTTTGTGGAACTCTCTCTCTCTCTCTCTTAAATGTAAACCGCCTCCCGGTTAGCTCAATTGGTTAGAGCGCCGGATTGTGTTGTGCGGGAGCTCGCGGGTTCGAGCCCCGGCCGGACCAATACTCATGGTCTTAAAATAAGTGAGGAGAATTTGCTACATTTCTGTAATCAAAAAATGGATAGATATTCTAGTCTTCTTGGATAAGGATGAATAAACTGTAGGCCCTGTCTCCTGCAGGGTTAGGGGTAGGAGATGTTAATTTCCCATGCATGAGATTACTGTGTGGTGGATGTCCTCCCCTGGGGTGAGATGGGTGGGAATTGGCCCTGAAAAGCTCCTATGGGGAGTGGTCAAGTAACATATGTATGTAACTGAGCCTCAAAGAATCTGAAGAAGGAGGGTAAATTTCTGAAGAAACTGTGGTGTTGTATTGGCCATCTGTGGCCTTTCCCTACATATTGGCAGCATGGAAAGCCACAAAAACAAAAGAACAAAAATATATCTTTTATTTAGCACTCTTATATTACACATTCTTCTTGCCTAGCTCCATTTTTCTCTTTAGAAACCACACACAGTCCACAATTGCTAAATTCATTCTAACAATGAAAGGGTTAGTACTCAAAACATCAGCGTTAGAATCTCTCTACAGCTGCCAATTTACATTTATTCATCAATGTGGTTGATTAAAACAAAATCATCTTCATCAAAGCTTTGGTGAATGGTGATGGATGTCAACCTTTATTTTGGACTGTATTTAGTGTTGCTTTGGACTTTTTATTTCTATTTTGTTTCAGATTTGGACGATGGATGATGGTGAACATTGGATGCTTTTAGCAGAGAAAGTCCTGAGATATCACTGGTGAGAATACCATAGTGTTGAAAGAGTGATTGGTCTCTGATTTCTCTTTACAGTGTTACCCTTAAATAAATTACTGTAAAAACCTGCAGATAAGCTGCACCCTGAATTTAGTAGCTCAAAATTTTGGAAAAAAGTTTTTTTGAAAGAAATCCAAAGTTGAGTCTTGAGAAGTCTTCTTCATCCACTGTTCATCGAATGTAAACTCACCGTTGACATTGTAGTGGAAAATGCTTTAAAGTCACACCCACAATTTTAGCACTTCTACAAACTTTGAAATATGATTGGACCACTGATGAGTCGACAACTTTAGGAGTTTACGGAAACGACCGTATATCGGATAATCAACGGTTTATTGATATAACTATTCGATCTGAAATCAACAAATTGCACAACAGTTATTTGTGGTATTCACCTACGTTGAGATCCCTAACAAATAAATAAAGAATTACCGTAGAAAACTCAAACCAAACCTACTTCTGTGGCGGGTTTCCATAAACTATGAACTACCGAACTGAAACTGCGGCTTGAATTACCGAACTCGGCGAACTTAAACTCCTGTATCTGGTAAGTGGCTGATTCACATTTTTTCTAAACGTGCTATAACTAGACAGGAAACTAAAACCATTCAAAGTGAAAATTGTTCCTAAGTGTCAATCAAAGTTTGCCTATTGTCCGTTCATAATTAATTCCATTGAGGGAACAATGATTGATCTTTTTCTAGTATTTGTTGACAGGAATTTCTTCACTCGACACAGTTTTTCCATAGATTTTTGCATTACAACAAGAATGTGAGTGGATTTTTCAAAGCTTAGTAACCAGGCATTAGATCGGACGCATTAACGGAAATTGGTGTCGTCATTCGCAACACTTTTTTCGAATGATCCAGCAGATGGGCCGCATCCCCAATTTCTAGAGACAATTTTTGCAAAAAAGTTGTGGCTTATCGGCGGGTTTTTATGGTGTAAAAGTCATGAGAATAAAGGAAATGTTGGCAAATTTAAAGAAGCTTCTAATTGTCTAACAAATTCTCTTTTTTAGTGCCATAGAAATGTAAAGAGAACAGTGCACACTGATGTTAGCCTGTAAAGGGTTAAATGGAGCATAACTGAATACCGTATTTGAATTGGGGGCTAAGGATTTTGAAGCCAGAGAAAAGATAATCTCATTTATCTACTGTAGACGACCTCAGTGTTTGTAAAATTATAGCTTGGAAAAAAAAAAAAGCCTTAACTGAAGTCAAATTCATAACTGTTCTGAGATAGTAGTGCAGAACTAGATATAAGTGTTATATTTGAAGGCCCCACTGAAAACTGCCTTGGCAATTTGGGTTTCCTCATTATTATGATTATTATTATGATGATGATTATTATTATTATTGTTATTATTATTTTTATTTCTATCAACTGATTTGTGAAGCCAATTTGAATATGAAGCTGGACCCAGTTATCTGAATGTTGGATAATGCTATTCTCTAGATATATCTCTATCAGGTGGATAATATAGTACATGTATTATGTAACCGCCTCTTGCTTAGCTCAATGGATAAAGCGCTGGACTGTTGTGCAGGAGGTTGAAGGTTCGAGCCCCGGCTGGACCAACACTCAAGGTCTTAAAGTTACTGAGGAGAATGTGCTACCTTTCTATAATATCAAGAAATTGATAGACATTCTAGTCTTCCCGGATAAGGAGGAATAAACTGTAGGCCCTGTCTCCTGCAGGGTTAGGGGTAGGAGACATTAATTTCCCACACACGAGATCACTGTGTGATGGATGTCCTCCTCTGGGGTGGGATGGGTGGGTTGCAGTCCGTAATGTTCTGTTGAGAGTGAGGACTGAAACTGGTAAATAAATAAATGTATGTTTTGTTCACACTTATCAACTGGATAGGGATTTATCTTACTATTGGACAGCTTTATCCATCCTTTGAACAACTGGGTCCTGGCTAATAAGAGAGCTTGCAAGAACCCATAGAAGGATGAGTGTGTGGAACGAGGTGCAAAACAATCAATATGAAATCTCCAAGTTCATTTATCAACATATGTTCCGCACTGGTCAGTAGTCTGTGATTTACTGAATTTCTGAATTAATATTTTCAGGGCACCAAATCAAAGGGGTGGAAAGTCAGAGTTACTCTTGGAGGTTGCAACAGATTATGGTAAGTAACTCTTCTTCTTCTCTGTTTTTTTTTTCCCAAAATTTTTCAAGCTCAATAAATCACTCATTTTCAAATTACATTTGATACAAAAGATCTGAGACCTTATTCTCTTAAAGCTAGTGAAGTAAATCTACTGACAGAGTTAAAGTTGGTGTTATTATTTCCTCTTGCCTAAACTCACTAACAAGGTTTTAATTAAGTTGTTAACTCTTTTATAGAACAAGAAAAGTTTATTTTTAACTGAAAAAGAACCCCTTCATGCTAACTGTTGGAAGTTATTTCACTGTTTCTTGTGAATCACTAACTGAGTATTCATGAACAGGTAGAGGAGCTTAGCTTTTGAATTTGTTACGTTTGCAGCCAATCTTCGCAAAAACTTTACTACTTGTGAGTAAATGAAATGAAGTCCGTTTTGTTTAGTAGAACCCCTTTGGAAGAAAATAAAATAAGTTAATTTTCTTGGAATTACTTTACTGTAAATCAATTAATATTTCTTTCAAACTTACTAAACCATGAAAACCTGAAAGGTGTCTAGAATGTTGAAAATGTGAATACTGACACATTTTACTGTAACTCTTTTTCACTCCAGATTCAGTGTTAAAGCACGCTTTCTTGCCTTGTACAAATACAAAAGAATGTGTAAAAGATTTTGATAAAAATCTGGGTACATTTGCATCTCATTCCTTAAAGGTGGAGGGGAAATACGTGTTTGTGGAGGTAAGAGGACCTGCTTGTGGAAAGATACAACTAACAGACCCTTGTGATACTGTCAGAAGTGAGACCCTCAGAATTATCTCTTGGTTTGGTGAATCCTTTAACTATTTAGCCACTCAGAGCAAATAACATCTAATTTCTCCTTACAATATCACCCCTAAATCACACACAAAGGTCAGGAGAATTAAGGAATTGATCACCGATTAATGAAGTTCTTGATTGTTAGACAAATTCTCCCTTTCAGCACCTTAGGAAATGTATAGAGAACAGTATGGAGAATATGCATACTGATGTTAAGGTGGAAAGGGTGAACTGCCCCCTGGTTGGCTCATTTGGTTAGAGCGCCGGATTGTGTTGTGCGGGAGGTCAAGGGTTTGAGCCCCGGCCGGACCAATACTCATGGTCTTAAAATAACTGAGGAGAATTTGCTACCTTTCTATAATATCAAGAAACAGATAGATATTCTAGTCTTTTCAGATAAGGACGAATAAACCGTAGGCCCCATCTCCTGCAGGGTTAGGGGTAGGAGATGTTAATTTCCCACGCATGAGATTACTGTGTGGTGGATGTCCTCCCCTGGGGTGGGATGGGTGGGTGTTTTTGTTTCACAGGGCCCCATTTAAACCACCTATTTGCTGAACTGGGCCACCCTATCTAAATATTCTTAAATACATACCTACATACATACTCAGATCTGATGAGTAATTCTCTCATCCAAGGGCTTTTAATTTCTGTAAAGATATGGTAAATAACTTGTGATCAGCTGTCTTTTAAGTAATTTGGTAGCTAAAAATGGAATGGTTTTGACATAAAGAATCCTCTTTTAACTGTACATTTTTTACTATTAAAATTTTGGTTATTTGTGACAGTGGAAACATTGATTTTTCACAGGATTTTGATAAAAACTGAGCTTTTTTCAGTCTCAAAATGCAACTATGTTGTTAAATAAATTATCTTTTTTTGGGAATTGTCTACTGCACCAATTATATTGAAGCTACAACCAACATTTAGGGCCAATTGATTGAGGAGTTCTAAATCAGTTTTACACCAGTCATTTTTGTAAAGAATGAAGAATTTTATGTGTGAAGTAAAGGTCTGAGACTGAGTCACTGATAATTAATGAGGTTCCAAGTTGACTAATGAATTGAAAATATTTTGACATCACAGAAATTAAACGTCAATGCAGACTTGTATGTTTACTACAAAAGTGATGACAACTCCACCAACAATTTTTTCAGAAAGGCACAGTTCCCTCTTGATGTTGAGACAAAGGTAGGCTCAGTATTTTTTAGAATTATTTATGCAATTATTATAATGATTTTGCAGTTTATTGTCTCTTTTGTAGAAAGTAAAGAATGAAATGCTAGGGAAATTATGAGGAACTGGACCTTTTTGTTTCAAGATAGAAAATGTAGTTTTTGAACATTTGTACAGTTTTTTAAAGATTTCACTTTTACCTGTTATAAGCTCATCTGCTTTATCAAGGCAGTCTTGGTTATCACAAGTTGTTTTTGATAAAGGCAAATCCAAGTTAAACATTACAGCTTGCATGTTTACCACTGACATCGTTGACATACTTGTTAAAATATTCTGGGCTTTCCTTTCCCTTATTAGGACGACTTAGCGTTGCAAGCTCGTGATCCTTTATCCGGCCGGCCATTTTTGATTTTGAGTGGACGGTGGGGGAGGGGGAGCCGATATCCATTGCCCCACATTCTCCCCTCTCCTCTCTTTGACCATTGCTCACCCCCCTTAGTACAAATTTCTTTCACTCCCCAGCCTTCTACTGCTGTAAAAATCAAAGATAACAGCTATAATTGCACCAAGAAAATGCTTAACACTTGCTTGCCAAAACACGCCAGATCGGCAGGCTAGGTGTATCGTGGTCCTGCGCTGTATAAGAAAAACTCTCATATCTACCTAGAAATAGGCTGTCAGCCCCACTGATCAAAGTTTCTTTATTTTATATAGTCATTCAAAATTGTCGATGCAAGTGAAGGAGAAGTTATGGTAGTTGTAAGACATGAAAAAAATGGCCAAGATTCTTACAACTTGTATGTATCGGATCTCACTGGAGTCAAGTATACTCTGTCTTTGGAAAACATTCTTAGTGACCGGACTCCTATTTGGGGAAAGAATACGACACTGGTGGATTTTCACAGGGTTAGTAATAGAAACACTTATCATTTTGCAATCCATCAAGTATGTATAGAGTAATTCTCAAAGATGATCCGGGATTGCTTCAGTTTTGCTTACTTTGCTCTGTGATTGGTCCAGAAAACTAGCGCCACTCTATCAACCAATCATATCTAAAACTAAACCCCATCATTGGCCCCAAACCTGAACTCTATGGTCGCTACATCGACGACTGTATCGGCACTACCTCCTCTACCAGAGAGGAGGTTACTCAATTCATAACCGCAGTAAATTCTTTTCACCCGGCTCTAAAATATACTTGGGAATTTTCCGACAATTCTTTATCCTTTTTAGATATCAAAGTTTCAATTGAAGGCAGCGGTTTATCCACTAGTGTTTATTACAAACCTACAGACTCACGTAGTTACTTGTTGTATTCATCTTCGCATCCATCTCATGTTAAGAATTCCAGTCCTTTTTCTCAGTTTCCAAGACTTCGTCGTTTATATAGTGATGACTCTGATTTTTCCTACAAATCAGAGTCTATGTGCCAGTTTTTCAAAAAACGTGGTTACCCTGTTTCTATCGTTCAAGCGGGTCACCACCGCGCCCAACTTATTGATCGACAGTCAGCACTGCAAACGTCAAAGAAGGAAAATTCCGGCCGCATTTCCATTCACTCTCGCGTTTC
>NC_142519.1:57956612-58054112 GCF_964205215.1 Stylophora pistillata
GTTTTCCCGCGCTTTTTTATGAGTTCTTGTTCGTTTTCTTTCATTTTGAATCCTTTATCCTTTTCATGAGAAGGAAAACTCAATTAAGCTGAACTTTGTGTTGTTAGTTTAAAGCAAATGGCGTTGTACCGAAAGGGAAATATCAGTATTCTGATGTTGTATCGTTAAGAGTGGAATTTGTGAATTGACGAAACTGTTTTGCAGATTTTGTCTGTTCAAAATAGTGGTAATGGCTAGAACGATAGCACTAAAGATTGTAATAATTTTGATAATAACGATAGCAATAAAAATGATAATGATAATGATGATAATTATTATATTAATAGGGAATGATAAAGTAATCCAGCGATTTTATTTTGTTGACTAGATTGCGGTCATCCCACAGCAATCTCCTCCACTTAAGATCATTCTTAAGATCATTTCTATCTCTGCTTTCTTCGTTTTACCTGTAGCGTATTGATGGCAACTGTTTATTGGGTCAACACTTGGTATATGAACGTCGTAAAAGCGGAGATTGCTGCTTCAACGGAGAGGAATACGAGAGAGAAATCAACATTACAACTTGCGCCTGTGAAGAGGATGATTTTGAATGGTGAGTTACAATCGCAGCGCAATTTTTTTGGCTGCAGGTTGAAAATTGATTTGATCTTTTATTTCGCGGATTTGTTTTCCTGCTGGAACCTCTTTTTCGCGGATCGAAGTTTAACGCCCAAATGCACAACCTTGTCTTATCGCTTGATGATGACTTTGTACCACTCACTTTACTTACCATCTAACGCGAATGATGTGATAAGCTGAGTGATACCCACACGCATTTTGTTCTTACTCACGATCTATTGGAGGACGAATGCAGAGGTGACGTCACCATTGGCAACATTTTACTTCTCTATCATGGAACACAAATAGATTTCATGTCGTCGTTGATCTCTACAGAAATAGATCACAGACTGAGATCAAAATGTGGTAAGAAAGTCATTGACAAACTCAGCTGCCGCCTTTTTATTCTTACCGCATTTGAACGTTACTTGTGATCTGTTGGTCAACAGGCGGACGGCAACGGATTAGCGAGTAGCGTAGCCGATCAGACTGCAGCTTACAGGCTAGTAAGTCTATACTAATGTTGTTTTATATTATTATTTTTTATATAAGTGACTTTGGCTACGAACATTCACAGCTCTCTAAAGTGTGTAAGCCCACCATCGACGTTGATCTAGTACCAGCTCAATGCCCAGAGGGAAAAACGTATCAACACAGTCGAGGGTGAGTGATTAACAGCTTCAGAAGTTTTTATTCAATTTTAAAATCGTGTGATATTCCATCGGTTTTGCTCAACAACGTTATGAGATTGGTCTGCAAATGGCTGCCTTGTAACCGTTACAACGTTAAGGTTTCGAAGTAAAAACAACGAAAATGCCGGGATTGCGGGAAAACGCGAATAACCAAGTAGCTATTAGGTGACGTGAGTTTTTGTGGACCATTCACGAGTGGATGTCAAACAAAACCAAAACTGAAAATTGCTCTATTTTAACGGCTTATTACAACATTAGACAAGGGAAGGGGACAAAAAAAAAAAAAAAAAAAAAAACATGTTGAATAGTGTTAGGTCCGTGTTGTAAGTGGTAACACGTTGGAACCACAATTTTCCACGTTTTTGAAAGGACTGTTGTGGAGCGTTTCAGTGTATTTTAGTAGTGTTAACACCTCTTCGTGCCCTTACAGTTACAGGAAAGTTGTCGGAGATCGCTGTAAAGGCGGAAGCGAAGATAAGTTGATGCCGGAGACAAGAAAATGCCCAATTAAAGGTATATGGACTATCTGTTGAATTCTTTTTTTTTTTGGCCTTATAGTCACATTGTTGATCTTAATGAGGTCGTGTTGCTGCAATTTGTGGAAGTTGTATTAAGGTACAATATTAGGAGATGCAGTTGAATTGTACAAGTAGCTCCGTATTGATAAATAACGTGCTTTTCGTTCGAGTGTCGTCAAAAGCAAAGTTATCTCAACGACCAATCACAGTCGAGGAAGATATCACAAGGAACCAATGAGAACTCAGAATAGAGACAAGCAAACTGCTTGTAGCTTTGTATCTGACTGGTGGAGTAGGCGGCGCAAGTCATCCAGACCAATCACGAGCGAAGGACAACAAGACTAAAGCAATCCTGAAAATTGCTCCCATAACCCGTGAACAATAGCTGATTTTAAGACTACTTGTGGGACTGAGAACTTTAAAGATTCACAGCTTCTCCTCCACGATTCATGCAATTTTTTAGACCGCTGAACTTTGCAAATAACCAAGAGCGGATTGCCATCAGATAAACGTTGCGTTAAAACTACTGTTACCGGCAAATAATTTGTGATTTGATCATTTCATCCTTGATTTACTTTATATTTGGTAGCCGTCATTCCCTTTTTGGAATTTTGCTTTCTTTAGCGCCTTCTGATCTTAGAATCAAGTTTGGAAAGTTGTACGTGGAAATAAACACGGAAGTGAAGTTTGTTCTCACTCAGGGACAGGTAGGGAGACTTTGTGCAAATGTGTTTGACTAGGTTGAATTTCACTGCTCCTTGCTTCAGAAACAGCGATCACCAGGGAATTATTTCTCAGACGAGGTTAAAGCGGTAGTTTAATAAAGTTCATTATCTAAGCTGGAGGTTAATAGAAACATGTTTCGTTTGAAATTAGAGCGACTTTCCATCAATTGTTCTAACTAATCTGCGATTAGACTGGTTTTCGTTCGCAACGCTCCAGGATTGTTGTTGTGGACACCTGTTACCATCACTAATGAGATCTTTGTTGAAACCTATTTCTCTCCCCCCCCCCCCCTCTCCCTTGATTCAGTCACCTTTTCCCGAGCTGGGCGTTTACTTGTGTTCTGATATGATATTAGTCAATAGTTGCTTACGCTTTGATGATTGATTGTCAACCGGGCATCAGAAAAGATAGGCAATCTGGCCGTCAGCTTCTGATGTAAAAAAAAAAGTGCTACTCCAAATTTTTTATTTTTTTTATTTTTTTCCTTGGTCTTAGGTGTGAGTATTTAGGAACTATACAAGAAAAAGGAGTATTGACTCAAGTAATAATTTTTAGGGATACACGTCTGTATTTAGAAACTGCACACCCACCCCTCTGCAAGGGTTAATGTTGAGTTTAGGGAGGGGTAGTTGCGCAGTTGCACAGATACCGACATTAATCAATTTTTTTTTTTGGCGATAACCAGAACAACAGCAGTTTTTGAACCACGCCGGGTCGTGGTTCTGCGTGTGGGGCCAGGTTACTCAGTTGTGTTAAAAATGGCGGCGTCCATATTCTAAGTGTCCATACACATGAAGTCTATATTAGAACGAAGTGATTACTCTTTGGAACGATTAATTGTTAAAGATACTTTCTAAAGGCGTACGTCTACTTTAACATGCAGGGTTCAACAGAATCCACGTGGTACGCATGGAACTTTGGCGATGGCAGTAAAATTAAGAACATCACTGGTCTTAGCCATGCAGAACATGTCTCTCACTGTTTCAGTAAACCTAGCAACTTCAATGTGAGCGTGACTGCTGGAAACAAGGCTGGGCGAGATAACGGGACCACAGAAGTTAAAGTGCTAGGTAGGAACAGTTTTGACAATCCTCAGAAAGAAGAGAAAGAAGAATTATACCATACGCTTATTGCAAAGCGGGTGGAAGTATGCGATTCATACGGTGTAACGTTGTTTTCTGGGAACAATGGGTGCTGCAGTCTCAGCAGATAAGGCCCTGAAATCCAACCGAGAAGACAAGACAACTTACTGTATTTTTACCCAACAGTTTAACCAAACAAAAATGTAAACTATACATTTTATAAATATGAGAGGAGCGAACGCTGTCCGAAATAATAATCGGTAGCTGAAAAGCCTAGAGAAGCCTTGCCTTAGGTAATAACTTATTTTATAGAAGACTAGGTACAAGCTGCGACTGGTTGTTGTGTTGTGTTTTTTGCCGGACAAGATACGTTACCATCTCAACCGAGGGGTACAAGTGAGTCGATAGCGTTGAAGGCGCGCTCTGATTGGCTAGTCAAACTCCGAATATCCTTTGTTAGTATATACTAAAACAGTGGATAGCGTTGAAGGCGCGCTCTGATTGGCTAGTCAAACTCCGAATATTCTTTGCTATTTACCTCCGAGCAACTCGGGAAAAAATGGCGTCCCGGTTTACGTCCGTGACAAGCGAAGAATTCACTCAAATTAACGACGGTGGTGTATATTATCTCACTGTTTTAGTATATACTAAAACAACTATTTACCTCAATGTCGGTGGTTAGCGGTGGATATTATATCCACCACTAACCACCTCCACTTTGGTGGATAGTTGTTAATTATTTTGTCTTTTCTCTGTCTCTCTGTAGATCGTATTGAAGAAGTCGATATCGAACCTCCTCATGCAGTAGTAGTTGGCGCCGAGGCGTGGTTCAACCTCACTCTTCACTCCACCACCAAGTTGGTTCAAAAGGACACATCACATCCAAATTTTGGCGTAACACACTACATGTGGACATTCGACCAGAAAGACAAAAGGCTTCCTTTGTTGACTTGGGATAGAGAGGTGCACCACATATACACCAAAGCAGGCACATATAAAGTGTCTGTCCTTGCTAGTAACAATATAGGACAAGAAGGTGGCAGTACCACTGTAACTGTGTATGGTGAGTCAACCCCTTAACTCATAACAGTGATTAACGTCTAATTTCTCCTCATAGTAACAACCTTGAATCAAATGCAAAGGTCGTGAGAACTAAAGGAAATGATCGCCAATCGAAGAAGCTCTTGATCATCAAACAAATTCTCCTTTCCATTACTGAAAGAAATGTAAAGAGAACAGTGTAAAGAATATGAATACTAATCTAAGGGTGTGCGGTGTATTTTCCCTCCCTCCAATGTGTGATCCAGCGGCCCCCACTTAAACGATGTCCCCCCCCCCTCCCCCCGTGTTAGACAAGAATTTTCTGAAGGTGGCAATTTCAAGAATGATCTTAATGTGGTTTGCAATGTTCTGACAGAAGTTCGATATTATTAGGAGTCTTCTCTGGAAAGAAAACTAGTTTAAATCGCTCAGTTGTTACCTAATATAATTTTTTTTACCTTTCCTATCTCACTGCAACATGAATCAAAGTGTAAAAGACATGCAGTTTTTTTTCCCAAGTGTTTGGAAAAAAGTCAAATTAAGCAGGATTTCTTCAAGGCGTGCCTTTTTAAAGCGTCAAGTTTTGATAGGTGTGTATACAAGAGAGGTTGGGAGAAGAAGCAAATCTTATTGAACGCCTTGGGTTTTCACATTTGAACCAGTTAATATTCTTGTGAAATAGCCGGCAACATTTACTCGAACAGCTGGTAAAATGTGTGGCAAACGAGAACCCAGTCTACCCAAGGTTCTGCCATGCTTTGCTTGAGGTTCTCAGATCAAGGTGTTAGGCGGTATTTGAGTATCTGCACATCACAATTGTACGGAGAACAACATGAAAACCCCTTGTTATTCTTTATTCAAACTAGAGTAGCACATGCGCCGCAAGCCCTCGCTTCTCGACGTAATTTTCTCCCTTGTTATTTATGTCGTGTATGGGCTCAGTTCCCAATAAAATGTCTTTCGTGCTGCGTCCAAGTGGAAAAGTTAAAGGTCTCTGGGAAGAGCTACTGTTCTTGTTCGTTTATTTTTTTCTTTTCCCAAAAATTTCAGAGGATCTTCTTACTGTGCGTCTGTTATTCGACTTGGTGCTGGATGAAAGCAATGATAGGACATGGAAATGGAGAAATTTTTTCGCCAACAAGCTGAAAGCCGCTATTTCTAAGGTAATACTCCGTAAAGACACTCCCCAACCATTTTGGAGGAGGGGGGGGGGGGAGAGAAATCTCAAACAGGCTTTTAATTTTCATGTAGGGGAATCTAAGGGTCTTTTAGTATTATTACTTTGATTTTGATTATTATCAGTATTATTTTAGCTATTATTTTTATTATTATCATTATCATTTTAGCAATAATTTCCATAAAATCCTCTACAATACAAAATATTAACAGCGTAAAAAAGGCGATCCAAAATAACTCACTTTCGGCTCACATCTACTCCTTGTTGTTGTTTTACAGATACACTCATTTTTTTACAGTGAGGGATGGGGATTTTCATCCACCACGCAGCCTTCTTCTCCCTCCCCCCCCGGGAATTATCCACCCCTTTCAAAAGTATGTTTTTGAAGGGTCGGGATCGTAAAATTCTGACTGCCAGGTTTTTATTCGGGTGCATTCTTATTTCTTTTCTCTTTTGAGAAATTTCCCCACAGAAGAGAGCACGTAACCATAGAGAGGTTATGTTTGCTTCTTTATTGTAATCTTCAAACGAAACACGATCATGAATGAATGATTTTTCTTAATCGTGTTATCGTCTGTTGTCTTTTTTAGTTGCTGGATGTTGAACCCGAGCGCCTCGAAGTTTTTGTGTTACGTGGGCTGCCGACAAAGAGTGATGTGTCTATAGTACCAGCTGAGACCAACACTAGCAAGCCAACAGAGGAGGTAAGCGTTGTTTGTAATTTCAGTATTCCACCTCCGATATAGGAGGAGGAAGCGTGCAAGAAAATTTGGATCGAGGCTTACTGGCAAACAACCTTAGAAGAATGAATACAGATGCGAACCACAGAGCCAAGTAACGTCTATGCATGAGACAACTTCACCTGTGTATCCATAGCAACAGTATACGTTTATTAAAATGGCGGTAATTTAAAAAAAGGTAAAACCGTTCATTTCCTTCATCTATTTCAACTGCAATATTAAGCTTACAAATGTCTAGGACCACCTAGTGCACAAATCGATGTAATTGTAGCACAACCTTCTTAAGATTCATTTTTCGATCGGATTGCAACAGTTTGCCGCTTAATTTCATCACGTGGTCATGGATAAACTATGGTGTACAAAGATAGTTATTGCCCTGGGGGTGGGGTGGGGTGGGGTGGGGTGGGGTGAGGAAAAAGGGAGTAACGTAATAGGAAGAGGTAATGTAAAATTGTTCGCTATTAAAATTAAATTTCACTACGGATGGTAAACAAACAGTCCTTTTTTTCCTTTAGATTAGCACTCGCAAGATTTGGCGTGGTAGGCAGGATCCTCTTTGAAAAAATAAACCAGACAAAAATTTATTTTTTTGCGTTACCTTCCAGTTTCGCCCTCCCATCGTTTTCAGTTTTTTCACCATGTTGTTTTGTTTTATGTCAATTTTCTGTAAACGTCGCTCTCCAACCATAGATGAACTGGATTCTTCGTAAAATTTTCGCCAGAGATCACTTGTTGCTCTTGAAGAAATCCAAGTTATCGACGTAGTACAAAACTTGACTTGTCTTTGCTTCGCCAGATTGTAGCATCACTGAAGATAAAGGTGAAGTTAGGTGTGGTCAAGGTCCAGCTGTCAAATGATTTGACTGTCAGAGTCACGCACGTCGAGGTGCTACCAAATAGAGGTAATCTTCAGATACGATGAATATATGAAGTTCGTATATTTTGAACTGCGGTTATAGATAGGTATAATTTACCTGCGGTTATAGATAGGTATAATTCACGTGATTTATCATCACGGGTTTATTACGAATCAACTTAACGGCCTGCTCCCAGTTGGCTTGTTAGCTCCATTGGTAGAGCGCTGAACTAGTATCGCAGAGGTCAGTGGTTCGAATCCCGTACAGGCCTGATTTTTTTCAAGTCTGATTTTCGCTATTGCATAAATAGCGCTCTCTACTGCGAGGATCGTGCATTATACCTGGAGGTAACCTTATCATTGATACCTTATTCAATGCATGCGAAGAAGGAAAGAAGCTTCTAGCACTCATACGATATATAATTTATGAGAGGAAAAACTTGAGGTTATTCCTTTAACCATTGGACTTCCAGGAGTGATAAACATGTAACTTCCCCCTTTGTTACCCCTACAATATTCAGCAAACAGGTAATGAGAATACTCAAACGTATCAGGTAGAAGTTGTTGTCCTGATGTAACGCTAACTTCTCGTGACTGATTTACAAGGAAATGTGTAGCAACTAGATGGGAGAATTAACTATCACATCTTGGGAGTAAAGGGTTAGTCGGCCTCCCAGGTAGATTTTCAACCTTAAAACCAACCTCGTTCCCAGGGTCTCTCATCTTTCCGCCCTCCTGGAGCGAGCGAGGGGCGGGAAGATGAAAGAGCCTGGAAACGAGGTTGCCTTAAAACATTTAAGCACATATATATATATAAGCGAAATAGGCAACGTAGGATCCATGACAGTGCTCGACAATGAAGGAGCGATTACAGTAGCAAATGGACTACTCAAGTGACGCACATATGGATTTTAAAACAGCCTGTTTCGTAGACCAACAAAAGTTGATCCACTCATCAGTTAAACTCCATACACACTGAGGCATCGTGACGGTTAACTCTAACTCAGCAACGTGATCACATGGCATTGTTTAAAATGGGTGGGTGGTAATTCTAGTCGGCTGCTACCTCCTATCACAGCTTGCGACTATACCAGAAATTAACATCGGACTTTACCGTGACGACGGCCTTGCAGTTATAAACCAAACACCCCAAAAAGTGGAGAGAATTAAGAAACAGATTTGCACGATATTTGCCCAAAACAACCTTAGAATTACCATCGAGGCAAACAAGAAAATCATCAACTTTCTCGATGTAACGCTTGACCTGATAACCGGCAGATTCGGACCCTATTCCAAACCAGCAACTACCCATCTATACGTACACAGCAAGTCTGACCACCCACCTTGCATACTACGAAACATCCCCGAAGCAGTTAATAAAAGACTTTCTGAAATCTCTTCTGACGAAGACATGTTTAACAAAGCCGCACCTCCCTACCAAGACGCGTTACACAAGAGTGGCTACACATACAAGCTGCACTTCACTGAACCGGAACCGCACCGACCGCAATACCAAACCAAAAGGCGAAGAAACATAATTTGGTTTAACCCACCATTTAACAGAAACGTACAGACCAACATTGGCAGAGCGTTCATTAACCTTATTGACAAGTGCTTTCCAGCCACCCACAAACTGAGGAAAATTTTCAATAGAAACACCATTAAACTGAGCTACTCATGCACACCCAATATGAAATAGAACATAGACGGGCATAACAAAGCCACAATCAGGAACGCAAAAATGTCCGAAGATAGCCGCCCCCAAAGATTGTGCAACTGCAGGAACGAAAACGAATGCCCTTTAGGAGGGGAATGTTTGCAAAGCGAGGTCGTCTACCGAGCCACAGTCGATACCAGGGAAGAAACTAAAACGTACGTTGGCCTCACAGCGACAGATTTTAAGACTAGATGGCGCAACCACCAAATGTCGTTCAACCACGAGAGACGGCGAAATGACACAGAGCTGAGCAAGTACCTGTGGAAACTAAAGGAGAAGAGGGAAGACTATTCGATTTCATGGAAAATTATTGCTAGGGCTAGATCATATTCCAATGCCACAAAACGTTGCAATTTATGCCTCACTGAGAAATTTTTTATCTTGTCTTATCCACATGAAGCCTCTTTAAACAAGCGAAGTGAAATAATATCCAATTGTAGACATCGGCGAAAATATATTCTAAGGTATTCTTAACGCTATTATCGGCGCGCGCACGGTTTTCAAGATTTGAATTTTTTAAACAATGCCATGTGATCACGTTGCTGAGTTAGAGTTAACCGTCACGATGCCTCAGTGTGTATGGAGTTTAACTGATGAGTGGATCAACTTTTGTTGGTCTACGAAACAGGCTGTATTAAAATCCATATGTGCGTCACTTGAGTAGTCCATTTGCTACTATATATATATATATATAACTAACTGCAGACAGTACTGTTTCGGCCTTCTGGGCCTCATCAGTGCAGTGCTAATGCTAGGATGGAGGAGAACCGAGACGGTCACCCCAAACGACCCAACCTTTGTGGTATCGTCTAAGTCATGCCAGAGTGCTCAAACTAGAGAAAACCAGCGAGCATGCGCAATTGCAACGGCAATGACTCATCCTAGATAGAGTGCTCAATTTGGACATGAAAGCAAAGCTTTATATATATATAGAAGGCCGAAACAGTACTGTCTGCAGTTAGTTATATATATATATATATATATATATATAAATCAACAGCTTTTTCAATACAAACTATGGTATTTTAAGTTAAACTGAAGCGTTATTGAATAAACGATAACTGTATAGTGAATATGGTTAATAAAGGAAGAAATAAATGAGTTCCTTCGATTGATTTACATTCACTTTTATAAAATTATGTTTGAATATGTTAATGTGGATATCATCTCTAAATTCTTGGTTTGGCAAATTGTGTCAGTCTTGCTACAGATATCTTATGTAGGACTTTAAGGTGACTGGAAAGAATTTTGCTAGACTACTACCAACTATATTCATAGCGCTTAAAATACTCAAAAGCCAACTTTCCTTGTTTACAGTCAAACGAATTTCACGCTTGTGTTCACCAAAGAGTTGAAACATTGGACGTTGCACCACCATTGATATGCCAATGTTATGGGGAAATATTATTTACAGTTGTTTTGGCGCGATATCGTAAAATCTACGATACCTTTTTTTCTCAACTTCATTTGGGTTTCGAGTACGGCGTCGCTGTTGATTGAGTTTCAACAAATTTAATCCAGCTTTTTCAAAAGAATAACACCATTAAGTTTAGTCTTGATTTTCAGCTTCAACGTGAAAACATCAACAGAAAGAGCTTTAAATCAAGTTCATCTGACGAATTTGTAATATATCCTGAGCAATTGTACTAAATTTTCAATCAATTCCTCGTATCTTCGACAAGCCACAGCTTGGCGAATATAAAAACAAATGTTTTTTAAAGGTAAGTCTGTTTTTGTCGGAAATGACTCTTAGGATTTTTTTGTCGGAAATGGCTCCTAGGATTTTTTTCCTAATTTTCTCTACTTGAAGTACAACATCAATAAAACAATGTACATTAACTCTTTGACATTTAGACGATGGGGGCCGCGTGAAGACGACAAGAATTAGTAGTAGTTTGCCTACATCGGTTTTCAGTCCTTTAAAAGGTATGAATTTGACAGCTTTCGTCATTTTCTTCTTTGATTTGCACGAATTTACACATGTCACCGTTAATTTGTGTGACGCTGTCGATATCCAACTTCAATTTCTTTCTTATTTGAAATTGAGAGCGTAGTGAGGAGGCCAAGAAACGTTTTCCTTTCTTTTCTTAACCTTTTGCTGGGCACAAGACTGGAGTTGACACCTGTTGTCTTTTCCTGCCAAAAAAGAAGGTCTATCGAATATAACTTAATTTAGGGCTCTCTCCGTAAACAATATCATATCCCGGAAGTTAAAACGGCTCTAAGCTTAGCGGCATCATAATTTTGAAACGGTGAAGTTTAATTTTTTCATAATCATTCAGCAGCGAGGCCTTATCTCAAAAAGAAAAAACCCCGAAGTTTTGAGATATTCTATCAAGAATTTTTGGAGACCGTCGCCCAAAACTGTTAAACGGGATTTCTCCAAAATATTAGCATGGTTATACTGATTGCATGCCTGCCACGCGCACTATTTCAAACTTCTGCCCTTTGTTTCCACCCACAACGTGTGTGAGAAACATACGACTAAAAGAGGAATGTTGGTGTTTTAATGCTATTAAGATAGCCGGTAAGTGCGTAGGAGAATTGTTTGCAGCCACTATTGTTAACCACGACGGCGACGGCGACGAGAACGTTGCGAAATAAACAAGCAAAAGAAGGGCACAGCAACGGCTCAGCAAAAATAAAAATTGCGTGGTCAGAGGGCAGAAACCGCGACGGCGACTTATTTGAGTTTCCTCCGCGCTGTTTACATATGCTTAAGTTGAGGTGGTCTGGCGCCGCCAGAGACGTTGAACATTTGGAGGACTCTCATAGCGTTTAATTTCCATTTACTGTATATTGCGTGTTCGCTCCGATTTGCAAGACAGTGAAAAGCCCCCTTATTCTTTTTGTTTCGCAGACTATGGTGGTGATGTTGTATATCCAACAGAGTCTTCCGATTCCGGAACGCGGTTGGCAATTGGTGTTGGCATCGCTGCCGCGCTTGTGGTCGTGTTTCTCGTAGGGACTCTGGTGTATTTCCTCAGGTTTGTGAATGTCATGACGGGCCAATAATTTTGTTAAAATAAATTAGGTGTTGACTTACGGATGGAGTTAAGAGGGGAAATGTTCCTCGCAGCGAGGCAACTCTATGTTGGTTCTTCGCTCCGTTTAGGAATCTGATCACAATTTAATGAAATAAGTATTAATTTGACCTGTGGTTGGTAGACTACAAAATCCCTCCTTTTCGGCAAAGTCCATCGCGCGAGTCCAAAGAAAAAGAGATTTATTTTCATCAGTCGGGAGTATTCGCCCTCTGATTTCGAGAGTTAGAGGTTTAATCTTTCTCCTCAAGGACCGAAACTCAGGACCGATTTCAGTCAGTAGCTAACAACTCCCTTGTGCTCCCTTTCCAGACGCTACAACCTTTTACGAAGCCGCTACACTCACCTCCGCTTATACAGTGACGGCGCACAACTGAGGGACCCCTTGGTAGAAAACGATGAAAGTGAGGGTGACGAGTATTTGCATCCGCAGCCAGGGGGATCGTTGCGTTATGTGCCGGTACCCACCAGCTCAGTACCAGACCCCGACAGTGACGACGAACTCATAGACAACTTCGGAAAGGGTAAGTGAGCAAAGTGCAGAAACGCGACAGACCCTGCTGCCTCTCTCTTTCTTGACCGTAAATGAAGACTAGTAATCAGTTAAGTATCAAACGTGATGGGAATTTTTTTTTAAAAGTCAGCTGAAGTGGGATGGCTTCACTATCCGACTACAGTCGTTGGTAGAATTATAAGAAACACGGGATGCGATTGCCTGATTTAACGGTCAGTCAACAAGATTGAGTTGCGCCTAAGCTCTCCCTGAGAGTAGTTTTTCCTCTCATAAAGAATGCGGTTTAACGCATAACCTACTCATCGAGAGAGCTTGGGGCACCTGTGTTCGCGCTGCCATATTCTACGGTGAATTTACTTAGAAACAGTTAAATACTGCTCCTCTAATTCTTATGCTGGGAGAAAAAATCGTAGAAATGTTTATGGCTTGAGTTTTTTTTCCTTTTTTTGGGGGGGGGGAGGGGATGGGATGTTTTTGTTGCTTTTGTCGCGGTTGCAGTCGTTTTAGTTTACCGACACGAGATCTTTTCTGTTTATTTCAGGATCTTTAGCTCTTCTGACGCCTGACAGCCAACATGGCCAAGGCCAAGGAGGAAATACCAACATCTGAGCAGTTATGAAATAATCCAAGTAATAAATGCAGCCGCGTACAGTAGTACTTCTTGTTTAGGCTTGATAAACTAAGCCGGGAATAAGCTATTACACTACTCAGTAGACTGTAGACTTAAGGTTAATAGTCAACCCATAGAAAGGTCATTTAAGAGGGTCTTGGATAGAATGAAGTGAGGTCTGGGGGAAGGGTGAAAAGACCGTATCCCCCCCCCCTCAGTTGGGTGTTAAGATTAGAACTAAACACTCCTCTACCACTTCCCCCCTCTACCACTTCCTCCCTCCACCACTTCCCCCCTCTACCACTTCCCCCCCTCCACCACTTCCCCCCTCTACCACTTCCCTCCCCCCCAAGGCCCTCTTCATACTTATTTTCCTGCGTCCGTTAGCCTAATGAACGAGAGTTTCCCAACAGGGTTTCTTTTTTTTTTAAATTGTCGAAATAGGATAGACCGCAACTTAAGGTTTCTTAAAAAAAAGGATTAAAAGTCAGTGCTGTAGTTCACACTGATATGATACGAGAGAGAGAGAGAGTGGCAAGGTTAGCAATGTAGTTTACCCCTGTGAGACAGTGGTTCCTATGGGACAAAGTAATCTTCACCTCCATCATGCATGAAGTAGCGTCCACCGCCTATGTGGTTAATATCAAAATGCACTGTAGCTTGTAAATGATTTTTTAAACAATATCTGGAACTCCTTTTTCTCAGTGTATTTGATTTTAAAATAAAATAATTTGTGCTTGGTAGTTGTTGCTTTGTTATTGTTATTTGATAACTTGCTCTCCAATCTCGAGAACTAAATTAGTGTCAAATTTTATCCGAGAAAACATCGATTTCAGTTCCTTGTCCTTTGTGATTGGTCCCAGAATATTGCGCCACCCTTTCAACCAATCGCGACTTGGTCACTTAAATTTTCCCGCGCTTGAGGCCGCTAGACGTGTTCTCATTGGCTTTGTCTGGGTCTACCTTGTTCCGATTGGTCACTGTGATAACTTTGGTGTTGGTGTTATGACGTTCAATTGAAACACGCTGTACAAGGCTCATCGGAGTCGACGCGATAATAGTAAATCAAAGCTTTTGCGTATATAGATGATAAGTACAGTTTTTTGCTCTTATTTTGTGTCTAGCTAGAAGGATAAGATGTACTGTAGTTAAGTCCGACCATGATATAGCCTTAAATTTTCTCTGAAATTAACGACATTACCTTTTAGTGAACATGACAGTAGGCCAACAGAGCTTACAGATAACCCGGCAATTTACTTAAATGACTTGGACTGTAGTTCTCAGTCTCATAGTTTTAGTTTGTGTAGTGTGCAAGTTAGTCTTGTCTTATTTCAATATTTTACATCAGCTCACTTTGTTGTAAGACTGAGTAAGGTTACTGTTTAACTTTTTACTGTTCAAGCCATGTCAAGATGCTGATAGATTTTATGCGTCAGTTCACGGTACACCATGCTAAGTTTCTTAGTGCTGCTTAACCAGCAGCTTCGTGGTATTATTTGTAATCTACTGAAGACCTACGAAAATCTTATAGTTGATTTTTTTTACTCGATCTCGGCTGTCTTTTGACTAAAATACTAATTGACATGTCGGAAAACATGAACGATACATTTGGTAGGACTTAAGCTAGAAAATGAAACCGTTTCCACCAAGTGATATTCCATTCGAGGACGTTTTTCCTAGTGTTAGGTACAAGTTAGTATTCATTAAAGAAACCATCATTTACAGACAGCGTATTACGACTTAGAATATCATCTTAGTCTGATACAGTTCATGACAAAGATTTGGTAAATTTTAAATATTTTTACGGAATTTTATCTTACTACCTGTATTGAAATTTATGCTAGGATTATAAACCAGTCTGAATCAATACTTATATTTTAATTTATGCTAGGATTTTTCTACTGTTTTTGTTATTACTTTAATTGGATAGAAGTTAGATTTATCGCAGGTCCACATCAGCTTAATGCTGCCAGCAAGCACCCTGCGTTACCAAATAAATTATGTATGTATGTATGTGTGTGTATGTGTGTGTGTGTGTGTCTATCTATGTATCTACTATACGTCCCGTGAAAAAAGTGAATATTATTAGAGTAGACAGATTCCTTCAGGGGCAAATGCTATGGCCGCTGAACTTGCTAGTCATCTTCAGGTCAGAATTGACTGAATTGACTAGAACTTCACTGTCAGAGGGTGTCTTTTTTTGGTTCGGTTTTTCCCACTCGTTTTGCTAGTAGTATTTCTAGTGTATTTTAGACAAGCACGAATTGGTTCTTTTTATTTACTGCACAGATCAGGTGATGCATGTTATCTGGCTCATTTCAAATAATTTAAATGTCTACCGTTTAATAATTATTTAACCAGTGCAATTAGACGGGAAATGAACTTTAATTAAGAACAATAGCGGTTTGAGCATGTCGATGAAACTGTCCATCAGCGGAACTGAGGAAGTGAGGATGTTGTGACGGCCGCATTATGACTGACTGATGTGTGGTGATTAAAAATGACACATGCACAACTGTGTTTATCAAATACACTGAGCACCATATATGTATTAAATTTGTAATAAATTTAATAAAACCAACGAGAGATAATAATAATAATAATAATAATAATAATAATACCTTTATTTAAACACGATGTGTTTCAAAGCTGAACAGCTTGTGGGGTCGTGTGTAAATCAAATAAACTTCTAAATTAAATAAATTCAAATGATGGTTTTTGAGGAGAGGGGAAAACCGGAGTGCCCGGAGAAAAACCTCTCGGAGCAGAACCAACAAACTCAATCCACTTATGACGCCAGGTCCGGGAATCGAACCCTGGACACATTGGTGGAAGGCGAGCGCTCTCACCACGACGCCAACCCTGCTCAAAATGTAAGGTACACCTTGGCCGTTAGAAGTTCTGTTTATTTTTTATTACTGAGATATTTGCAAATGAACCCGGAAAGAATATAATTGTCTCAGAGCGCATAAAATATTCGCCCCCCAACGAGGGGGCCAAAACAGGCTAAACCAGCTTCAATTTTCGCGTTTTTAGGCCTTCGGAGGGAGGAATGAGGAGCCTGGCTGCAGGTGCGAGACACCCTCCATCCTTCGTGCGTTACGCGGGTCGTTCAGATTTCCCAGTTCATCCATGTACTCGATGATGGAGAAAGACTGGAAACGACAACTGTCAACTCTCGTGAAAACTTAGTTTTGTTGAAGTTTGGCTTTTGTGCGGTAATTCAGACCTATTGGAGTAACCATTTCATGGCCGCATTGCAGAAAGTTATGAATCAGATTTGCTGTACCTAGCTTTTAAAAGCTTAAAAAAGGTTATAATGTCTTCCGGTACTCGACGAAGGTTAGAAGATGCATTGAACGCAGGGAAAGATATCGCGCACAGCATCTCCAGGTAAAGAAGTTATAATTTATGGAACGATGACTTGACCAAGTTTCTTTGGTTAGGTTGAAGCCTGCTGTATACCGATTTCAAGCAATATTACGGCATAACTTTTGTCCAAGCTAGATAGACGAGTGGCTTTCATACGTATACGTTTAAATCCAGTTTTTCGTGAATTGTAAACATGACACTCTGCAGACGTGCAGTTCAATTACTCTGGTTGACCTTTTAAAGGAAATTGGCCGCATCAATTTGGAAATTATCACCATTAATTTTGAAAATATTAGGAACGAAGAAATTGTGTTTTATCGCAAAACGGAAATCTTTCCAAAATTTTCGCAGACTTTTTATGAAAAAGTGTCCATATGCATTTCGTATAAATCAGCTGAAGATCACAAATTCAAAATGACTGGCGAAAGTGTAGATCTTTGAAGCACCGCGAATACCATCATCATTATTAATATTCACATTACCATTTTTAATGATCAATTTCCAACTTCGCAATTCTCATGTTATTGAAATGTGCAATAACCAGGGTTTGTGGTTTACATGGTCTGATTTTTTTGTTAAGTCGATGTTTTATATTGTAGTGATTCAGTGACCAATGAGGACAGCTGTCGTAAACCATCTTTGATTAAAGTAGATTTTGGCGATGTTATGGGAGTTTACAGTGTCAACTTTTCTCCCAAACAGCAGTATTTTGTCGCGGGGTGTGGCAGTGGTGCAATTCAGGTGAACAAGTTAAAGATTACTTTGCCCTCTGCCATGTCAGAAAGGCTAATTTTTTTTTTTCTTAGATGACAAACACTTGTATCCACAATCATCAGTTTAGAGAATTTGCTTTCTGATCCACAGGGCCAGGCAGAAAAGGCAGGAAAACAAATTAAGACTGCAGGAAGGGGGGAGGATAATAGAAAGACTATCAAATTAATCTGAAATAATCAAATCAATTTTTTATAAATGTTTTTGTTAGTTAAGACACAGATGCATTGTCAAAGTTCTTTTTATGCATAGTGTTGATCAACATTTAGTTCCTGACATTCTTGGAACTGCTAAGTTCATTTAGGGGTGATCAGCATTAAAATTTCTCTTCTCACTATAGGCAGGCACATAAACTAGAGTTGAGATTATAAGTACCAAAAACTGATCACCAAAGAGAAGCTGTCCTGGGGCCGGTTTCTCAAAAGTCCCAGTAACTTAACGAGCCCAAAGCCATGTTTTAAAATCAAAATTTAAAGGATAGGGAAGCAGGTTCTGGCACCCAAAACATGAAGTCATTTTTGTTTCTTTAGCTGATAGTTTTATTGTATCATTTTCAAAACTTGAACTCTCCATCTTAAAAGAAAACATAACAGCTTTACAGGTCCATTAAGTTACTGGGACCTTCGAGAAACGGGCCCCTGGTGACATAACAGGCCCAAAGCCATATGCGTGTTTTAAAACTCAAAATTTAAAGGATAGAAAAGCAGGTTTAGGCACCCATACTAGTCCATTTGTTTCTTTAGCTGACAGTTTTATTGACTGTATTCTTTTCAAAAGTTTTGAAATGCTCACCTTGAATGAAAATAGAACAGCTCTGTCAACCTGTACTGTAAATACTCTATTACAGACAGATATGCAAAAATCTGAGTGAAGTCTACATCTATGAATTATAAATCTTAATATTTTCTCTTCTTGTATATATGTATGTTTATTGTAATAGGTGTACGAGTGTAACACAGGAAAAAAGAAGAAACCACTAAAACATGGTTCTCTGTATGGCTTACCTACCACATGTGTCAAGTTCTTTCCATTTAAAGACAATGTTTTGATTGCAGCTGGTAATGTTTATCTTCCTCCTTCAATATCTTGTACACTATCATATTTTTCATAATTTTTTGGGTTGAAAAATTTCTGGCAGCTGTTTTTTGATTTTTGGTTGCAGAATGACAACTTTGAGAAATCCTTGAACTTGGAGCAAGGACTTCCCATACATTTCCATGTAAATTAATGAGTTTAGAGATTTTTGTGTTTTATCAGTGAAGGATAACAGATACCAGCAGATAATGACGTAATGTTAAGCACGTGACTGACCTCGTGCGTGCAGTGTTTACTTTGTACCTTTGTTACTTCCCACCATTAAACTAGCTAGGGTAATTCTTTCTATCCAAACACCACAAATGGCAGACCGTCTTTTGGAATGTGCTGTCTAATATTTGCATTCAGTTGGAGACATATTCTTTTCATGTAAACCATGTGCATTCAATTTTAACAATTTTGTTGGTTGCAACAGGTGAGGTAACTTTTTCGCCTTTTTCTGACCCTGTAGTAAGTACAGAACAAAACATTGATAGTCACAAATATAAACTCAAATATGAAATTGCTCAACAGATGAATATTTGAGGCAATGAAATGATTCAAATTGTACTGAAATTAATTATGTAGTAGCCAAGTCACTTATTATAGATCTTGATTCTTAAACTTTTGCATAAGGTGCCGATGGAACAATGACATGTTGGGACTTGGAAGCATGGAATTCCTTTAAGACAATTGAGGAGCTTCACAATGAGATAAGTGCTCTGGATTTCTCACATGACGGCAAGATTTTCTCCTCTGCTGGAAAGGTAAGTTCTAAAAGTTGGAATTTTATCATCATCAGTGGAACATCAAGGTTTCTTTTACATGGGGTTTGAAAGAAAATTGAAAGAAACAAAATAAGCAATGAAAGTGATACTATCATAGTAATTTTAAACTTGTGGATTTACTGGGCGGAATATGATTAGAATTGACAGTGCTACTAAAAGACACTGATCCTGTGATTCCAAAAATAAAGAATTGAGCTGTCATCTCCAAGAAAGTTCACCCCAAGAGATCTTCCATAGTTAACTTTCACTCCACCATTTATTAAGATGCATGCTCTACCATGACTCCAAAGGCATTGCAAACAGCTTAACCAGTGCTTCACAGCAAACATTTTTTCATTTTTGATAGCATTTAGTATTTCAATGAGATTTGACTTTAAGGTGATCCATAATGGTTACCTTTAATACTGCTGAATAATTCATTAAGATCTTGAAAATAAAGGAAACGATTACCAACCCAAGGAGCATGGATTGTTAAACAAATTCTCCTCATCAGGAGAAGGAGTGTAGAATCTTCTTTTAGCAGTGTTAGGTGTGATTTTTCTTCAGCATTTATAAAATTACCATTGTCTTTTTTCTAACATAATTTCTTTCCCTCTTTCAAATGAAGGACAGAAAGATAAGAGTTTACGACACAAGCACACTAAAACTGAAGCTTACATTTGGAGGAACAAGCCATATGGATCTAACAGAGTGAGGTTTTTATGTCTGATGATTTTGATTACCGGTAATTGTTAATAGAAAATAAAATATTGATACAATAGATTAAGTGGGCTGACAGAGGTAATACCTTGCTTTCATAGCCTGGAAAACTAGCAGGGTTTGAGCTACCCCACATAATGGTGATGGGATTACAACTACTACAGGTTTAGATGAATCTATCAATTTGATGAGTTTGTGTAAAAATTGATGGTTGTGCACTTAAACAAGGCGGGGAGGGGAATGGAGACAGGGAGGGGAATGGAGACAGGGCGGGGGGGGTGGGCTGCAAGGGTAAAGTTTTCAAGGACCCTGGGTGGGTCATTGTGCTGTGTTCCTGGGCACCTGTGTTCCTCTCCATCCAGGAGTAGAAAGTAAAAGCCTTGATACCCTTCCTTCATGAACTTCCCTTTAAATGCCCCACCCGTGCCCCCCCCCCTCCTTGAGTTGTGTCAAGATTACGCACTAAACTGCCATTTTGTTCATGGTTTTGTACTTGTTAAATTTCCAGAGAGGACGACATTTTTGCTCCAGAAGCAGGCCATGGCAGAAAAGTTTTTGCAGTGAAATTTCACCCTTTTGATGACAACATATTCCTGACAGGAGGCTGGGACAGATGTTTGAAGGTGAATCGCGAACTAAATTCTCTTCCAGTTTTCACTGAGAGGGCCATGCGTCTTGAGTGTCCTAAAAGTAAAAACAAACACCAGTCAGAAGAAAGGAAGTTGAGTTATTTTTCGTCTTTTGGTAGGTGTGGGATGTACGAGTTGATAAAGTGGTTCGCTCCGTCCACGGGCCGTACATCTGTGGTGATGGAATTGACATCTGGGAAGACTCTATTTTGACGGCTTCTTGGTTGGCCCGTAATGCCCTTCAGGTAATTTGAAAAGTAGTTTGTACGACATTAGAAGAAGAGAGGTCCTGGGAACAAGATTGGCAGCTTACCAAGTGGGCCAACAAACGCGTGCAAGAGAGGAGACAGGCGGGATAGTGCGTGTATGTCACATCTCACGCGCGCGTGTGACTTCTCTCACGGGTGTGAATTCTCTTTCGCACGTGTGCCAGTTTAATTCACTCGCTCCAAGTTAAAATGTCGATCGCTTGTTACGTACGAAATTCTAAAAGCATAAATAAGCAGCAGACAATCAAGGATAATTTAACGAGAATAAATAATTCTCGAGGAAAGCAAGGAAGTAAGTTAATTTTTTATCAAGATTTGGGAAACAACATGTAATTGAGGGAAATTGCTCCACAGTCTGATGAAAAACCGTACTGGCAGTCGTAACCATGTTGAAGATTTAAGAAAGCTATTCTTTTTTATGTAATAATTTTACTTGTGTTGCGATTTGACCTCACAACCACTATCAATATCTTGGGGTTTTTAAGATGCAAATAAGTAGCAGATAGCAAAGACTGCCAAGAACTTGAGGTATTTGCACATTTGTTGGTCAAGAGAATTTAAAGTTTTAGCTTACTTTTCAAATCAGTCTCGTTGGACTGAAACCAAAAGGATCATAAAAGCTTATCAGAAAAAAAGTAAATGTCTCAGGGAACCAATGAGAACACAAACTACAAACAACCAAAGGGCCTCAAGCGCGGGAAAATGTGAGTCAACAAGTCATCTGATTGGTTGAGAGGATGGCACAAGATTTCTCGAACAATCAAACTTCGTTGTTAAACAGAACTAAAGCTACCCAGTCTTCTTTCGAGACTCAACTGAAAATTGCACCAAGGTGATATTTTGCTTAATTGCCATCCAGCGTCTGCTTGACAAGGTAACGATTTTGTGGATAGAAGTTACAATTTAATCTTATCTGTTTTGTAGCTTTGGGACTATGGAAGCGGCAAGTTGATAGAATCGATTCCATTTCCGAGTCAGCATGAGCACGGCGAGTTTCTGTACGTGGCACGGTTTTGTTCCGGTGGTGATCTTATCGCCGCAGGAGGAAGTGGAACTAATGATCTTAAAATCATCAACAGAAATGAAAACAAGGTGCGCGACACCGATTCGCCACTGCTGAAATTTCACATTAAGGTCACACCTTAACCGATCAGTATGCATTCTTCGTAATGTTCTTTGCATTTCTAAAGGTGCTGACAAGGAGGAATTTGTTTAACGATCAAGGACTTCTATAGTTGGTGATCATTTTCTTTATTCTCCTGACCTTAATGGTTGATTCGGGGGTGATGTTGTAAGGAGAAATTAGATGCTAATCACACTTAAAGGTCAAAGGATTTATAGCGACGCATTAAATCAAGCCAACTTGGAGACGCTCTCCCAACGCAGGCAGTCTATCACAACTAAGCTTTTTGATTCCATCACTTGTAATTCAGACCATAAACTGTAAAAGCTCTTGCCTCCTCATAACAACTGTGAACTCAATTTGAGACGAAAGAGGAAATTTAATGTTCCTCTGGCTAAGACGAAGAGACTCATGAACACATTTTATATAGTAATTGTAGTTAATTTGTGTACATTTTTCTTATATTTTTCTCATACTTTTATTAGATTTTACCATTGTAAAGATTAATCTAATTCAGCTTTTGGCTGCGATTTTAATCAGAATAAACTATCTATCTATCTATCTACCTATCTAGGTGCACGGGATAATGGTTGCAAATTGTTTATTTCAGTAATTTTGTGATTTATAATTATTTTTTTTAACAGGTAATTGCTAGCGTGAAGGAGGAAGGTAAACCCATTCAAGCCTTGGATGTATCACATGACGGAACTCAGTTGGTGATTGGCAGCACTGCAAATTGTGTTCAAATCATGACGCTTTCATGATCATCTTATTAACACTTCCAAACGAGAAGACAAAGTGATATTTTATATTATTTACCAAGCCTCTTCAGTTGGCTGAATAATTTTTTACAAACCGTATTCAAAGGGTGAGAAGTTCAAAATTCCTTACATCAGTTCTTGATAACGCAGAACTGGAGTAACATCAGTGAATGTGAAACAAGCATGTTAGGACTTTCCAAGGCTTACGTACATCAATTAGTTTAAAAACTCCATACCCACTTGTAAAGCTAAAGTATTTTCAGATTAAAACATACTTACGCAGGTCTGAATGACAGCCGTATACTGCAAGTGTTTACAAAGGTTTAACTGAGAAGACCGTGTATTTACCGTGAGTTCGCTTGATGACCAATCACGATTGAGTTTTTGCTTTTGTTTTATTAGCCAGTCAGATTTCAGGAAAGTAAAGTGTGGCGCGAACGGTCATGGGTCTGGGGACGAGGTTAGCTTTGCGCGAGCCAATAAGAATGCCAAATGATACGCCACGATGTGCATGTGATCTCTATGACGTAAATAAAATAATTTGCCATCGCTTTGTGAAAAAATGCTTTTCGCGATGACAGCGTGACTTAGTGTGTCTGCTTATTTTTGGTGATAAAATGGTGACGAAAAATATTATTTTCGTCTAAACCTCTTCGGTCTGAAAATGACGACACGCGTGCAAGTTGAAATCGGTGAAGAAGGTAACATTTCCGAAAGGAGATATATATCCTTATGGTAGTTTTATGTCGTTTCGGTTTTTTGTTTTTTTGTTTTTTGTTTGTTTTTGGCAAGACTTTCAAATTTAGGACTTTGGTGAGATTGAAACTTGTGGATGGGAAATCAAATCAGGTGATATAAAATTTGAGGAAAAAAATGATGATGCGGTAGATGAGTGGATTGCATTGAACAAAAATTACACCATTATGGTAAAGATTTCGAAAACGGAAAGTAATCTTAGTAGCGTATGGCACCTCGGGTACCGGTGAAGTGAGCCAGTTACTCCAGGAAACAATTCGCATCTTGTTTCAAATTTTTCGCTGGCTGACGCACTAGGATCCGAGGTATAGGATAACCTAATCGTAGATGGACTCCCTCAAATCAGTTTTACAAAATGCGAAATAAAACTGCATACGCTTGGGTTTTGTGTGTGTGTGTTTGTGTGTCCGTTACGTCCTTACGTGATCTCTATGACGTTATGAAATGTCATCGTTGAGAGATGACTTTACCTTGTCATCTCAGTCTTGGATTTTCGTCAAGGCATTCTAAAGATGTGTTCGCAACAGAAAAGGTACTGAGCTCGGCTTATAATCTCCTGGTCTTGTTGATAAAGAAACTGCTGCAGAAAGTAAACCCTGCAAGCAGGCCCAGATCCCCTCATTATCAGCGCTACTAGACGAACGTTTTTCAGCGCGCGGAAAGATTTGAAACGAGAGATCTCCGGGGGATCTGGCACTAATGTTTGACACTGCCGTCCTCTCGAGGGTTCGCGTTGCTCAAGGCCTCATAGAAGAAGTAGTAATATAATGAGGGCTTCCTCACAATCTTCGGTATATAGGCAAGAACAAAAGACACCTTAATAATGTCTGAGAAGTCAAGGAAGTTGAAAGGGTTGAGACTGAACGTTTTGAATCTATCAGTAGAGCTGAGGAGGACAGCGGAAAAACGCCTCGTGAACTGCACTTTATTTTAAACACGATTACGTCTATTTATCTTTTTGTTTTTTGGTTTACTTAGACACTACAACGGAAGAATATGAGTCAGCGTGCTCTTCAAGATCTTCGGTGGAAAGACCGCAGCCAAAAGCGGTCAGCCGGTTTCGCCCTTACTTCACATGCGCGGTTTCCTTAGCACAATTATGTATGTTGATCTGGCTGTGCTGGACGACACCTTTCACTGAAATAGGCTTATCACCGAGAATCTATTACAGAATAGGTGAATTACAGTCAGTATCTGCATTTAACAGCTGGGGTAGTTCTGTGAAATCAGAAATTGATTGTTGAGTTGAGTAAAAGGTGAAGGAGATGTGAATATCTATGAAATACGCCAACGGAGCCAAGGGAGCCAACGGAGTTCTTCGGAAGGGGCGATCTAGGGTTTTGGGTGTCGTCCCAACTTGAACGGCCGCTTAGGAGACAATGTTTATGAATTCTAAGGTCATCTCCTGCTAAAAATCATTCAAATTCATATCTAGGTCCATCAATCATTGGTTTAAATTGGTGTAGTGGTGAATAAGGCCGAAGTTTTTATATTTCAATCCTCAGTACGAGTAAGCTGGGACTTTTATGAACACTAGTGCTACTCATGTCAGGAGATTCCATCATCTTGAGAACTCCCTTCACGCCAGCCTCCTGACTCACAGAGAAACAGACAAATTTACGTAAACTACAAATATTGCTCGCTTGATTGAGATAATCACAGAAAGTCGCAGGAGCGGGAGCGAAAGGTGCGAAAAACTCTTATAATGAATAAAAAGAGTTGCAAGGAAGGTCCGACGAACTGAGGAGAAAAAATAGAAATTTAAGAACGTTTCAAAAATGAACAGGTCGCAAAAATCAAGAAACTTTGCAAGAGCGTCGACGGAGGTCAAGACCTACAATTATAACATAACCAAAGTAAAGCGCGCGCTCTGATTGGTCAATTTAGTGTGCAGCTATTGATTTTTACCATTTGTTAATTCTAGCCACATATTCCCCTTACAGGCGTCGGAAAATCGCCGTGATGGCAGGATCTTATAAATGTTGTCGCATTGTGCAAAAAAAGCGCCAATCTTTGTAATATGTGATTGGGTTCAGACCTGGTCATTAGTTGATTTAAAACTTAACAGACGGGATTTAAACCACGTACTTCCTCCGATGGATGCAAGACATAAAGATCTTAACATTATACTTCTTTTTATTTGTCAGAGCCTTTCACATTTCGTGGTAATGTCACTGTAACTCACGTTGAACGGCCAAACCCTTTGATTGGGCCCCCAGGGGTGAAGTTGATATCCCTCGGAGCGCTCTTCCCGCCGTGCATCAGGGAAGACTATACATTTAACGTCTACCAGGTTCAATCTTTGCAGCCGAAAATTGGGGAAATTGAAGAAAGACTGGGCTGCTGTGAGATGAAGGAAGTGAACGCAGCAGGGACTACGACTAAGGTAAAATGGCTCAATTCAAAATTGAATTAATTGCTCCTAAAGCAAAGGTAAACTCTTTTATCTTATTTACTCGAGCCTAATGGCCAACCTTGCTGGAGCTTATCCTGGGGTGGCTAGGATGATATTTCTAACCCCCCCCTCCCCCCTATAGCATTTTATCAGGCTTCCTTGACAATTCGCCGGTTTTCGCCGGTACCTATTTATACTCCTGAGGGACCTGGGAGAGAGGCATCGAGAACACAACAAGCCAGGTCTCGAACCCAGAACCCAGACCTCTTGACCGGGAGTCCAGTGCAATAACCATAAGGCCACTATGTCTCCTGCTTGGCCAGTTCTAATTGCGCGAAGTAAGGTCACCTATTTTCTGTCAATTTTTTGGTATTGAATTTTCTTTGAGGAGATATCAATTAAATACTTTTAAATTTATTTTCGATAGATATCTCTTCTTTTCCAAGTTGTTACTTCGACAAAATTGATATCCACGTCAGCGACATTCGCCTCAGTTGAGTATTCAGGCTCAACTCTAGCGAAATAGACGTATCGCAAGGCCTGTACCAAAAGCCTTTCCTTCACCTCCCCTTGCGTAAGAATAACGAACAGAAACTTCAGAGCTTTTATTTCTATAGGGAGAATGCAGCGTTCTCTCAAACAACAAAGCAACTTGGAGGGAAGTACGATGTAATCAGCGGTCTTCATCACAATCAGCAGTCAAGCATACCTTGCGACCCTGCTGTAAAGAAGATGGGCAGTGCACGCTGAGCAGTCCGCAGCACTGTTGGTTTATGAAGGGTCGATTTCATCTTCACGTTGACCACTGCACACAGGTACAGAGGGCTCACTTGAAGCACGACAACCTTACCGATTACAGAGAAATCGACACTTAGGGGAACCAACCTATAAATAGTTGTTTGCACCAAAAATCAAGGAATCGGCTAGTGCAGAATCAAAAATAAATGAACAAGAAATAGTTAGGATAGAATACAGTTAATTCCTTGCCCACATGATTTTACTAGCTAGGTGGTAACAGGAATGAAGCGTAGAATGAACTCAATGTTAAAGTAAAAGGATCTTTCCGAGATGAATGCTTAGCAGACGCAGAGCTCTAACTTACATAAACATATAAGTAATGGTTCATGTTAATTAATTCATTGGCCTAATGGTTAAAAATTGGCTCATTTGCAATGATAAAATTTTGTCTGGATCATTCGTTGAATTTCATGTACGTACACTTTTTGACTATTTGTCAGGTCGACTGTTTAAGGCAGCTTTGCATTCTGGGCAATGATATTGCAGCTGGCAATTACGTCACGCAATTCTCTCCACGTCGAGGTTATCAATGGTGGCGATTCTTGACGTCACTTTATCTACATCATGGTATTCTGGACTACCTACTGATCACACCTATACAAGTATGGTTGTGCGGGGGACAGGAAAACGTTATTGGATGGTTGCGCATGGCATTGGTGTATCATACTGCTGGCGTGGGCGGACACTTGGTAGGGCTCATGCCATATTAGATTAAACAGTAATAACTTCGACTGAGTAAAAGCCAGTTGAAGCAAATTTCTTGGAGGAAATAGCCTAATTTAGTGCCCATAGTTTGATCCAGAATAACCGTTGCATCTGTCGTAACAACCATGAATTATGTTTTGTATTTGATTTTGACAGAATGTTCGCACTTTGCAGTTTTCATCTTTTTTGTCTTTTCTTCTTTTGTTGCAGATTGGCTCCTTATTCACGAAGCATGACTCGCCCCAGGCCGGAGCAGGTCCAGCCGTCGGTGGCATAATGGGCCTGGCTTTGGCTGAACACGTGATACGTAGACGAACGATGGAAACTCCGGGGAAAAGGCTTACTTCCTTAATTGCCCCACTCTTCGCTCTCATTTTTCTCGGCACCGTTCCACAAGTTAACAACTTTTCTCTGTTGGCTGGCTTAGCTTACGGTTGTTTGAGTGCACTAGTGTTTTGGAGTCGGATCGTGTTTCCAAAAAAATTTTTCTTGTGTCAATTTATAGTTGTGTTTACAATAGTAACAATATTTTTGTTTAGCCTTGCTCTTTTCTACGGTTTGCAGAGGATAGATGTAAGTTCCTTCTTGAGGTTCGTAAATTGCATCCCGTATGCGGGAGGTTTGTGCGATTAATCGTGTTTTGGAGTGGATAGAGAGGAATAAAGAAAAGGCAAAGGGAGGAGAGGGAGCAGAGGAAGGAGAGGGACTGGGAGAGAGAGCAGAGGAAGAAGAGGAATGAGTAGGGACAGAGTACATCCCTGAAAATATAGAGGAGTTTCATTATTGATACAGACCTTCAAACACTAAATATAAAAGCTTTTATTTTGTTTCTTTGTTCTCATGCGGATTTTGAGATTGATTAAAGAGTAAACATGCTCGTCCTTCCTTTTTTAATGGGGGAATGAGGTCACTACCTCTTTTTTCATTACATTTGTTTTTCCTTGGAAGTTTTTCCTTGTTTTCCTCTCTTATTGATGTTACAGCTCGCTCCTGGGAAGGAATTAAGAATGATTCCTTATGAAATTTTTAGTTTTCTCATTATTGATATCAATATTTGTTTCAATGTTTTGGAAGCCGCTAAATTTTGATAAAAATTTCGGCAAAACAAGCTTTCCTCGCGTTCTCGCAATATCCTGCGTGGCTTTATCACTTTACAGAGCCCGGAAAATATGTTCTATTGCTTAACTAGAATCCCGGAGCTCATGAATTGTTCATCTAGCCAGGGATTGATGAGAGAGATCCTCACTCGGCGTGAAATAGGCGATTTTTATGCGCAAGTGTTCTGAATAATTATATAAAAAAAAACTGTAGCTGAAGCTAATCAACTTTCAGAAAGTGAAAGATCACGTTCAAATTGGCGAGTTCATTTTTTGTCTCGATCCTTCAGTGCCATGAAAGTTCACTTGTGATCAGCGGCAATATTGTCACGCGATTCCCATCGTATTGATCTGTCACGCGCTTTCAAAAGAGTAACTAAAGTTGCACATCCTTAAATACAAACCCCCCAGCTTTTCTCACAAAGTTAAAGTAATGGGAAACTGTAATCCAAGAGCGTTATTTGCACTGACCTATACGTCTTCTTTGGCGGCAGAAGCTTGCTTTTTAACGGTGAATTTCTTGGAGGCGGAAGTAGGCAAGAAGAACACCTCCGAGTCTTGTTGGTCAAATTTCGAATCTGGTTCGTCGAGTGATGTAAACTGTCCCTTTTTCGTGTTGTTCCTGGTGGTGATCGTAAATGGATTACTGGTTCTTTTTACGACATCCTTCCTGTTAGCAAGATTGCTTGGAAGCCGAGAGTGTTCATTGGAGAGGATTCCAGTTTGTCGCTTTATTATCCGCTATGGCTCGTTCTTCGGTAATGTTTTCACAGCTCTTCTCGTTCTAACCTTTATCGGTCTGATCGTCGACTTGAGATCGAAAAAAAATTACTCTGGTCATATACTGGAAAGACGATACCGCGGGTACTTTATGGTGGTAGTTGCTGGGCTAATTCTGGTCTTAATTTCACTGGTTACGACTAGCTTGCTCGCATTTAAACGTAGAAGAAACGTCAGGCTGGATGACGAATTTGAGGATACTATAAGCCGTTCGTACTCCGATCGCGGAAGCTTCCTCGATATCAACGGCTAACCGATTGTTATAATGAATTGTGTGAGATGCAAAATGAAGACACTTTCGGAAAACTGACACTAAGACTTAGAGATTATCATCATAATTGATATTCATTTTATATCATTATTTCTATTAATGTTGATATTATTATTGTCATCTCGTTTTCAGGTCGGCAGTATGTTTAGGTCACATGTGACCAACATTGTTCTTTCAAACCCTCCTTGCCCCATCTCCCTCATAATTCAACCCTTTTTTCCTTCCTTGGTGGCCACTTCAAAAAGGAACCATTTTGAGATATGTTTTGTCCAGCCAGGACTTAACTTTGGAACTCCGGACCTAGAGTGAAGCCTCCATTTGATCACATTTTCTGTGAACACAGTATGATATATTTTAAATCACTGAGGCATCAAATTATCAGCAGCCATTGGACATGAGTAGTTAACCACCTGCACTCTGTGCTTTGTAAGGTAGTCTTAGTAAATTAATTGCTAATAATATGAATAACATTTGCATGATTTTGTGAGGGATCAGTTGGAGAACAGGGTGTATTTTGTCTTAATCAGGGTCCCAACTTGACGGGACCCTCCTGGTCAGATTATACCGAACCAAGCCTGCCCTCTCTTGTCCTTTGCATTATAGTATCTACTTGGAACATTATTAACAATAACATCCAAGAAAATCCACAGAACCTTGTTAGGTTTGTGTGTGTGTGTGTGTGCGCCTGTTTTGAGATGCACTTTTTTTTGTATTTTCTTTTTGATAATAGACCTTCCATCATTATGAAGAGAAGATGGAATGGCTATAACTGATTAAGCTTAGATTTTTTGCAACAGTTGTTTCGAAATTACTGATAAGCATTGTTTAGCATGACATGTTAAGTTCAATTTTATCTGGCCATTCCTTTCAGGTAAAATTAATTCCTTTAAAAAAAAAAATTATGTTACTGTTGACATTTAAAGATGAAACAATTTTAATGTAATAGAAAAATCCTAATTAAATAATTAGCCTATATATATAGGCTAATTATTTAAGAGAAAGCATGGAAGGAAACTTGATCTAGAAAAGTAACAATTTATTTTGAGATTTGTTAGTTGGGAATACTAGCAATATTTTAGGAAAGGTGCCCTAGCTCTTTCCCAAGGGGGGAGGGGGATGGGGTTGCCAACCAGAATCAAGAAAGCAATAGAAATCAAAACAGGAGATGTGTTTGAACAACATACACTGAATGTCACCAAGCTCCTGAATTATAATTGTGAAGGATTTAAAGGTATAAAAAGACACTCCTATGTTTTCAATTGAAGTCTGCCCCTATTTTTCACATATATTGCAAGATACATACCTTTTTTTTTTGAAGAGATATGCTCTGATTTTGATGAGAAAATTGCCAGATCTAGCTCTATCTAAGCTACTGCTAGATTATGTACAATCGTTTTTATCAAGTTAAGCATTTGATTATGAGAGAGAACTATAAATCAACTTGAAGTTAATATAACCAAATTAAAAAAATGTAAGTTTTCTTTGAACAAAAATAAAGTTGTTACTCTTTGATTTTGACTCACACTTTTACCTTGAAACAACTGAAATTTTTTCCATATCAACCGTTCCAATTAAAATAAATTTTTAGAACATGGAAGAACAATTACACATGCTGTGGTTACTTTTGGTATCTCAAGTTAAACTTGTCTTAAATCCTTTCAAATTTTTGTTTTAATTTGTATCTGTAATCAAACTCTTTAAATAACAACTGTCAACAGAACAAAAAATAAACAAAGAGACAGAAGGAAAAAATTATCTGTTTTTAAAAAGAAAAAAGAAGCACAGAAGGCTATATAGTAGCATGTTGCACTATATGGTTGCAACGAAGCTTACATGTCATAAACTTCTTTCTGCATGGAATCAAGACATTGAACCGTACCCGGGAAAACGCGATCGCAGTTATGTTTTTTGACAACATATAACTGTGTGGAAAGTCTTAGAGATATTATGGGTCAATGCACAAACCTCAGTACTTTTTCAACGCTTTTCAAGAAAGGCTTGTTGTAGCGTTGGACTCATAACTTCACCTACATGACGTATATCTCTTTTCACGCTGCGCAGAGAGCGATGGGATCTTTATTTTTAACCAATCAGAGCCCAGCTGAATATATTCGCGCCAAAATGTGTCGCTCCGCCATGATTTTCGTTCAGCCTTGCACTTAATTTTTCACTAAATTTTTCCTCTTGAAACCTTCAAACAACAGGACAGTTATGTACATTAAGCAGGTAAGACATTTTTCTTATCTCTGGTCTGTTTCGTTCGCTTCTGACTGAATGTTAAACGCTGAGAAATCGGGAAAGGTCTTGATACGAACCTGTCAACTTTGTGAATGTCACGCTTAGCAGATCGTTAAAAGATACTACCATCCAAACTTGCCTTTGATTATGGTTAACCTCACTAAGTGAATATTTTCATTACTTCTTGGGAAGATTTTTCTGTTGAAATAATTGCCGAAGCCCCTCACTTAAGAAAGGAAGAAAATCGTGCAGTTTCTGTTTTCGGTTAATTTATGAATCGAGTTGTCACACCATCACCAAAACAAATGTGTAAACTTGGATTAAATTTGTTATTTCAAATCTTGCGGTATTGATATTTACTTAGTTTAACGATTTTTTCTATTCTTTTTACGTCGTATACCATCGTTTGATCGATTTATTGCCAAAGTGCTGATTAATTAAATCGTAAAAGAAAATGATCTTAATTCAAAGAAATACTATAAGCACACAAAAATAAATTAAATTTACATAGAATACTTTGCAACGTTACTGTCCACGATTAACAGTTGATTTATAAATGTGATGAAATATTTTCAATTTCCCCTAACCAACCTATTAACAACACTGTAGCAAAACAATTACATGATTCTGTTAACGTTTCTCTTTTAATACATGATTTATGGTTTAGAAATAAAACAATAAAACTCCATGTTATACCAGTTCCATTTCCTGTAGTCCTTCATGGCTTGCTAAAATCAATTTTTTTTAAATTAAATTCTCACTAGTTATTGCAAGTAAATTATTGTTCTCAACATGCCTGTTTTCTTTAAAATTTGTACAAAAACATGCATACATCTTAACCACAATTTCAGAGTGACCAAGAAAAAATTCTGGCTACAATATTGATAAAATATCAAGCAGACTAGCGATAAGAATAAAGAAAATCATAGTTGATCCAATAACAAATTCTCTGAACTAATGCCATAAGAATTGTGTGGCACGCAACAAGGAGAATTACTGATGAGATCTTGGAAGTTGAAGGGGTAACATAGTTTAAGAGGTATATGGTAGCTTAATTATTTGTAAATATCAACTAGGTTGAAATTGTAAATTGTTCACCGTGAAGAGTTAAAAAGCTGACGTTTCGAGTGCTAGCCCTTCGCCACTATCATTACTAAATCGTCAGCGATTTAGTAATGATAGTAAAATAGGATGGTTTTTGGTTAACTGCAAATTATACCAGTCATGTTTGTCAAACTCTCTTTCTTCTCTTTTCCCTTATTATGCAGGTTATTATTCAAGGATTTAGAAGCTATCGTGATCAAACTATTATTGAACCTTTCAGTCCAAAGCACAATATTATTGGTAAGGATTCAATGTTAAAAGGTCTATGTTTTCAGAAATGAGAGAAGTAAATAGATTTTCTCTTGATCTTAGGTTTCCTCTTTTGATATCTGTTGCAAGTCTTATGCTCTATTTCGTGCAATTTTTTTCATTAAAATTTTAAGTGTTTTAATTTTGTCAAGTCTTGAGGATTGGTATGTCTTTTGGTTGGATTTTTCTTTCATCTGAATCATTACTTTTTCTGTTTTCATAGTTGGCAGAAATGGTTCAGGAAAAAGTAATTTCTTTTTTGGTAAGTTGTCCCCTTTTTTTCTCAAGGCAGTTGTAGAGTGTATGACTATGAACGAATAATTTCCACTTTTCCATACAGCAATACAGTTTGTTCTCAGTGCTGATGAATTCAGTAATCTTCGACAAGAGGAGCGACAAGCCCTTCTTCATGTAAGTTACCTTTTACATGAAGTTTACCAACAGATCTGTTTGTCCATCAACAGAAGAGAATTTGGGGTTTAAATGAAACAGAAATGATTGTAGAAATACTAATAGTTGACTACAAGGGACTTTGCTACAATTAGATTTCTTAGTATTCAAGGGGATACATTCCTTCTGTAACATCAAAATTTTGTGGTAGCATTTTAATTTGTTTTGCGGATTAACAATTTTTGTGTTTTGTGGAAACAATTCTTTTTGTTTTGTGATAACCTGAGCAATTATTCTTTGTTTGAGCAGCAAAAAGTCAACAAGGAAAAGAAATGTAATCTTTTCAACTTTTAAAACTTCTTGATTGATGCAGAGGACATTCATTGAGTTTCATAGGAAGAATATTGATTTGCACTAGAATTGCAAATATAGTTTCTCAATTGATAGAAAGAAGTAAATTTTTTTACAGCATTTCAAGTTGCATTTTAGCAGGAACTTACTTTTCCAGGTCAAAATTAAAAAAAGTTGTAAAATTTTCATGCAACATGCTAACATATATGAGTGGAAATATACTCACTGTCTAAATTTCTTAACTGCAGGAGGGTACTGGGCCGCGTGTGTTGTCAGCTTATGTGGAACTCATCTTTGATAATACAGATAACAGGATACCAGTAAGTGTCTAAGCTGCAGTTGAAAATGATTGCAATCGAGTTTGAGCCATATTTTCCTTTGTGTAGGAAATTTGGAAATTTATGTGGAAAAAAGGGAAAACTCTCTCACTCCTAGTGGTGATGAAAGAAGAATTTTGTAAACAAAATCAGTTCATTTTTAAGAAGAAAAGTGATGAGAAATAAACAAAAATATGACTAAAGGATATTGTACAATTCTTCTTTCTGCCAAATTTTCTGAGCTGAAATTACCAGATGTGTATAGCACACCATGTGAAGAACTTGCCCCATTTTCTGTGTTTTGCACAAATGAGCCCTGATCTTTAGATCTCAGAGGAGAAAGGGTTAAGTGTCATCTGTGCTTGGTTCATGGCAATCAATGTTATTCCGCTGGTTTTTATCACTGAAAGTTTGCATTGTGTGAACCACCTTTAAAGAATAATAATTCTTGTGAATCAGAATGATTGTTATGTAGATTTCTTTTTCTTTTTCCTTGTAGATTGAGAAAGAGGAAGTTTCCCTTCGACGGGTAATTGGTTCCAAAAAGGACCAATATTTTTTGGATAAAAAGAATGTCACCAAAAGTGATGTGATGAATCTGCTGGAGAGTGCTGGTTTTTCAAGGAGTAACCCATACTATATAGTCAAACAAGGAAGGGTAAGGAAAAAGCCAGAGGCTCTGAGATAACTTGGTTTCTTCACATAGGACTATTTTTTGAATTAAGTTTGATTAATGGTGTTTTGTAGCTTGTTAGTTGACTGTACCTATTTTTCAGGTCTGATTTTCGCTATTGCATAAATGGTGCTCTCTACTGTGAGGATCGTGCATCATACGTATCTATAACCACAGTTCAAAATATATGAACTTTATATATTCATCGTATCTGTGTACCTATTTTGTTACAAATGGCATTTTCCCCTAGAGATTATACCTACAGCTGCCTAACTGTGTTGTTATTAGGGCTAGTGCACCTTCTCTACCATGGCTTCAATTCCCAAGTGTCATGATATGAAAACAAAAATGTTCAAATACATGCTCTGGCTGTCAAAGATCACAAATATGATAGTGGTATTAACTTTGTTATCATTTGCACCAAGGTAATTTTGCAAAGCAAAAATGTTCTTTTGTGGCTCTTAAATTTCCTAACTTTCCTGTTTACTGTAACACTTGATGATGCAGATTTTGTAATTCTTTTAACATGTTTCAATTGCTTGATACTTGTTATTTTTACAGATCAATCAGCTGGCTGTGGCAAAAGATCATGAAAGACTAAAACTATTGCGAGAAGTTGCAGGAACCAGAGTTTATGATGAAAGAAAGGAAGAGAGCAAGACTATTCTTAAAGACACTGGTATTATTACCCTTTGATAAATATAATTCCACACAAATGTTTTTTTTTTTAGGTCAGGCTAGACCAAAAAATATTTGGATCTCAGTGGTGATGCAGGGACCTTGATGTGCTTGGTCTGTAGGTGTTAATGCATTCCTGTCTACCTTCCTGCACAGTCATTAAGTACAAACTACAAACATTCAGTTTGACCACAATGGCTTTACATTTCTATTTTTGTGGATGTGATTTGTAGAGGGAAAAAAAGAAAAGATTGATGAGCTTTTGAAAGAGATTGATGAACGACTGGAGACACTGGATGAGGAGAAAGAAGAACTCAAAGCATATCAGAAGTGGGACAAAGAGAGAAGGTACACACAACATAATTATAAAAATCAGTGATTGTTATAAGTGTGAAGCACTTAGAGAAAAAACTCTTCACAACCTTGTGAAGCTATTATTACAAAGCTGCTAAGTCAGTGGCAGAAAGACTGATGTAAGCCTTTTGCTGAAAATATTAAAAGTTAAATTTTCACTTCCCAGGTGCCTTGAGTACACAATTCATGATAAAGAGTTGCGAGAAACAAGGGAAAAACTGGATGCGGTGAGAGATAATGATATGCTAAAAAATTCTAATCTAATTTTGTTTTCGTTTCAATCATGAACTTGCTAAACAAAGGAAGTCTTTTTTCCTTTAAAGTGCTCAATTTGTTATGAGTACTTGAGCAATAAGCCTTACAATTGAATGGAATTGCACTTGTCAAGGCCAAGTGCATGCAATTAGGTAATTCTATAATGGTAAAAGGGAGGATTTGAACTCAGGATTAACATAAACAGGTTCACAAGTTAAGTGAAAGATTAATCTTGGGTCTGCAGATTTCAAATCCCATGCAGTAAACCTCTCTTGTTCCAGTTGTTGAAAATAATCAAACCCAGCTAAAGTGCCATGACCATCCCTTTAAGCAAGACTGTCTTACTGCAGTTACTATTTACACTGTAGCTATTTAATTGGTAATGATTGTTATTCAGTTGGAAAATTCCAGACAACAGGAAACAGATAAAGCAAGCTCGCTCCAAAAGGAAATCAAAGATGCCAGTAACAAAGTCCAGGTGTGTTATTAAGAACATTATGCACGTGAATGTAACCATATGTAGTTGTCATTGTTACTTGCACTCACTAGGGGGGTCAGTATGGTGGTCAAATTATTTTTCATTCTACAGGCCCTGTCTCAGAGCCTGCGTGAAGTGATGGATCGCACGACAGCAGCAAACTCTGAGAGACAGCAGCTTGATGAAGAGTGCCAGGAAGAAGTCAAACAAAGAACCAAACTGGAACTGGACATTAAAGATCTGGAGAGGAATGTCAGAGAAGATAGTGCACAGAAGGTGAATGCTACCATATGATAATAATATGATCTGTTTTAGATTTGAATACCTTAGTTTTGGGGGCCAAGCAATCACCTTCAGTTGCCAAGCCATATTTCATTCCATCAGGGGAAAACTTATTGGCACAGCCAAAAATTTAATGTCTTAAGACATTTAACATCAGGAATGGAGCTCAGTTATTTTAAATCTGATGGTAACAAACTTTCTATTAATTATTTTGGTCCTGAAGTGTGATTGTGTGTCACCTATTGAGTCCTGAGAAATACTTTGTGTGGTTGCAATGACTTACACATTCTTGACTTTCAGGGCTCGACACTAACTTTTCAACTTATTAGCCAAGTGGGTAGTGATATTTTAGATGTTACAACAATTTCACTTTGTTTACTAGGCAAACTGGCTAGTGGAAATTGAAAACCAGTAGCCAAACCTGAATTACTACTAGTCTGTGGCTAGTGGGCTACCGTTAGTGTCGAGCCCTGGACTTTGGTAATGACTTGGGCTTAAGTTGTCAAAAGTTTAATCTTTGTCGTTGAAAACAGCTGTCTGTGACTTGCTCCCACTTCACAATGAGCTGCATTGCAGACTGAATGAAAAAAAAATACTGTATAATACACCATTATGCTTTTTTTTTTTCTCAATGGTAAGTTACTAAGCTTAAGAGGCATGTACAAAGGTAGGAGAAAACAAACAAGTAAACATGCGGCATTGTTCAAAAGTGATGCAAACTTATTTTGGCAAATTTCCTCTTTTAAGCTTTTAGAAGAAGTTTCACTCCATGTGAAATTGTTACAATAAGGACAGAGAGGTTCTCACACTATTTTAGTGGATTAGTGAGTTTTTCTTTGGATGTTATCACTTTTTTTTTCTCAGATTCAACATAGAGAACAGCTAGAGGGATTGGAAGAAACAATCCAGTCAAAAGAAGAAGAACTGAGTGAACTTTTACCAAACTACATAAGGCTCAAAACTGAAGAGGATGAATGTTCAGCAAGGTAGGAAAATTATACCTACATTTTACAAATATTTACATTGTTGTGGGGTTTTTTCTGGTTTGCAAGGTTATTTATAATAAACATTTTCACTGTATATGTACTTTGTACAGTGTACACGTTCATTTTTTGCTGGGTCATCAGATAGGCAATTGTAGCTGTTTCCAGCAGACCTTTTAAATTTGTTATGCAGCTTGCAATTGCTTTTTGTCAATCTGAAATTTTTGAATTTTTAAGCCGTCTTGATAATGAATCTTTGCAGCAAGATCTTATTATAATTGTCTTTGCTCGCTCTAGTTTTTCAGGTGACACTTTTTAGGAAATAAACAATTATGACAACATTTTGAATATCAAATTAATTCTCAGGATGAAAGCCTGTGAGAGAAGACGTACAGAATTGTATGCTAAGCAAGGTCGTAAAAATCAGTTCAGAACTGCTGAAGAAAGAGATAGATGGATCACTGAGGTATCTTGTTGAATGTTAAATTTACATCTATCATTACTTTGATTAACAAACTGTTTTTACAACTTACGTTCATGCAACTATCAAGTCACATGCGTTCACAATTTTTTCTTTTGCATTTTCTTTTATAGGAGAAAAGTTCCCTTTCAGAATCTATAGCAAACAAAGAATCACAAGTAAGTAGCTTAATTAAGGCAAACAGAAGTATTCCGGGTTTTTTTTTTCTTTTTCTTTTTTTTGTAAACGAAAACAAATCTCATTTTTCCAACTTTTCACCTTGTAGTTGATGTATTGAAAATTCCTCTCAATTCAATTTTATAAAGAACAAAGCAAGTCTCTATGGTATTAAATTCATCACTTTTAAAAGGAAGATTGGTTTAGTCAGCACTGGAGCCAGTTGGTCCCCTCTGCTGGGGCTACACTGTAATCCTGGTCTCCTCACCCTGCCCATGCCAGGTTACCCCCCAATATTACATTTTTATCTGTTTTTCTGATGGTTCTCCATATGTATTCCTGGACAAAAGCACTCTTCTAAAAACAATGACTTTCAGTATCTATTTTTAGGTACCAATAGAACAGCCTTTGGCATTCATCCTTGTTGAATATTATTTACATAACGTACTCTCTTTTTTTTTTTTGATTAATCCACATCTTTTGTATTGTATTGTATTGTATTGTATGCAGACCTTGAAAAGAAAATAATGACTTTTGTATGAAAGTTGAAATACATTAATAAATTTGTTGTAGTATTTGTATTTTATAATCTCTGATTGTGTGACAGAGCAATTTATTATAACAGAAGTGGTGGTGTTCTTTGATTGTAGATTGCTGGTGTAAGAGCAGATGTCGAAAAACTAAGGAATGCAGTACAAGAACTAACAGTTGAAATACAGGTGGGAGCCAAATTATTTGATTTATGTATTTTGAATTCTTGCATTCTTTAAATACATAATTTTTAGCAAACAGATACCCTTTCTTTGTTATCTTGGGGTATACATGCATAGTGAAACACAGATATAACTTTGTTCAGGCTGACTAATAACTGTCAAGTGACATCTGAATGTTCTTGGCCTTAAAAGCTTAGCACATATGAAATACAGAAGTGTACAGTTTGCCATTATTTTAATGGGGAGTGCTCCTGGTTTTTTTTTTAATTAGGAAAGAACAGACAATGTTGAAAAAAGAAGACAAGATATTGAAAAGGCAAACAAGAGACATGCAGAATTGAAAAAGACAAGAGATCACACAACAAACAGTAGAAAGTAAGTTGATTATTTATCTTATGGAACTTTATGATGATGCTAACCCCTCTCCAATTCATAAACCCTTTGCACCCTAACATCAGTATTCATATTCTCCATAGTGTTCTCTATACTTTTCCCTTGGTACTGGCAAGGAGAATTCATTTAACAATCAAAGTTTCTTAGGTTGGCTATCCTTTCCTTTATTCTTGTGATCTCAATGAATGATTCATAAGTATTATGGTAAGGAGAAATTAGATGCTGATCACTCTCAGAGTTTAAAGGGTGGAGGGAATAAATGATGGAGTAAAAGACCTTGATTTTGTTGCAACATCCAGAGTACATGTCTAAAAAGGTACACGTCCACAGGGTAAGTTATTGGCAACTAGCATGATCTGGAGCTTGTAAAGCTGTAATTACTATGATTATATGTACAGTGTAACATCTCAGGTGACTGATTTTGTTTTTCTACTATAGGGAGCTGTGGAGAGAAGAAGCTGCTATTGAACAAAGCATGCAGAACACAAGAGAGGAACTCAGTAAAACAGAGAGAAATTTAAGGAGTACTGTCAGTAAAGTATGTATCTGTTTTTACTATTTTTGTGTAATGTGTTTTATAAACAATTTTTGCTTATGTAATTGTCAGCCATTGATGATTATGTTCAGAAAGCCATCATCAGCAAGAAACAAATTTTAGTGAATATAATTTTATTCTGTAGTACACTTTTGAACCTCAACTTGATGTACTATACACAATTTTTTGGTGGTCGACATCTGAACATATAGATGTACGTATAGATGTAAATGTACATGTAAGGTCATTTGCTTTTGACACTGAGTTTCTCCATCTGTTATGTGTGTTATGGATTCTTTTTGGACTTGATAGTAGGTGGAAGAACCTAATAAACTGCATGCAACCAAAATATTTTGTAACCTCCCAGCATTACTAACCAGATGATGTTCCATGATTATGTTTTTGCCACAGCATGTCAGTAATGGTATTGACACAGTGAAGAGGATTGTTCAAGAGAGAGGAATTGATGGAGTCCATGGCCCACTTATTGAGAATTTTCAATGTGATAAACAGTTTTTTACTGCTGTAGAAGTTACTGCAGGAAATAAGTAAGGACCTCTTGTGACCATACATGTTAACATGTGGTCCATACATGTACTTCTGCACATGTTATACCTTTGCTTCATTTAGCTGCTCATACATTTTGTGTCTAAATAAGATGTAGAACTAAAGAAGTAAATTTATACATCCTCAAGTTGTACATGTACATGTAGTTTAGAGGATGTAAATAGATGTTTGCCATACAATTCTTTTGATGTTAGTTTGGAGAATTTGGTATTGGATCACCAATAACTAAGAATCCCTTGATATTTTTCTTTATTCTCATCACTTGTCTGCTTGACACTGTATTGATATTGTAAGGAGAAATGCTATGTTGGTCACTCATGCATGATAGTTCAAGAGTTTAGTTGAAGAGCTGCCGCTATTTCCTTTGTTAGACAAATTACTTCCATGACAAGTCTCCCTCCCTCTTAGACTGGGTTGGTGTCATCAATGTTTGTATTTACTTTTCAGGCTCTTTCACATTTTGATAGATTCTGATAAAACTGCTGCACAGATCTTGTCCATTATGAACAAACATAAGTTACCTGGAGAAGTCACATTTATGCCACTCAACAGACTTCTTAGCAAGGAACAACAGTACCCCAGTACACCTGTAAGTAACCCTTACGTGCATTATAAAAGGAATAAAAAATGAATTACAATAACTAACAACAAATCTTTCTTTGAATATGGTGAAGACTTTCTTAAAGTTTTGCTGCAGGTCAGTTTTGTTGAAGTGTGAGGGCTGTTTGTTATCAACTTTGACAGTTGATCTCTATTAAACTCTGGATTGCATATTCACTTACCCTGAGATGGATCAAAATAGACCATTCTCATATGTCTCCGTGTCAACCGGTCCTTGTTGCCCTTTTATAAGCTAAATGCCCTTTTGGGTTCTGAGGATATAATCCAGACAAAAATGGGTAATTATCATGAAAATCAAGGAAAATAAAAATGAATACTATATTGGAGTAAGTTCTATTGAGTGGATGTCTTGCGTACTTAGCTGGTCACTAGTGTTGGAAGAGTGCCTTGTGTGCATGTACAGTGTAGTGATGACCCAACTGTTGTCTACTTGAATAGTTTCAAGTTCAGTTGGAGAATGCTCCTAACTCAACAGCTATACTGCATAGTGAGAATAGAATTATAATTTTTCTACTTCCTCTCTATGTTGTGTATTTGGTATGTATGTTGAAGCATACTCTTTGCAGCTACAGAACCTACAAATCTGTAATCCTTTCATTTTGACTAATATTTTCAGGATGCCCTTCCAATGATCAACAAATTGAGGTTTGATGAAGCTTTTAGACCAGCCATGCAGCTAGTCTTTGGTAAAACTCTTGTGTGTCGCAATCTTGAAGTTGCCTCACAGTTCTCCAAAAGTGAAAATATGGATTGTATTACATTAGAAGGTACATAATATTCTAGTTATTTTACCCGTTACAATTTTTTTATTGTAGATTAAAACTCTAAGATTAAACATGTACATGTATGTTACGGCCAATGAAGTCGGGTTAATGTGACGTTTGAAAAACTTATCCTGTGAAATCCTCCGCAAAGATACCACAGCTTATAACACGTTGTTTACTTTCCAAATGTATATCCAATGCTTGATAACTTAAACTTTCTTGAACATACATAATTGTTACAGGTGACCAGGTTAGTCGCAGAGGTGCTCTTACAGGAGGTTACTATGGAAACAGAAAGTCTCGCTTGGAGTTACAGGACAGTATTTGGAGATTACAAGAAAAAGTTGAAGGGGAAGAAACACGTAGAGATCAACTGAAGGCTGAGTTAGAAAGTATCCTCCTATATTGTAATCTACCTGTGCCAAAAGACTATTTATAATCTGCTAAAAAGGGTTTCTCTGGCATTTTATAAGGGTTGATTATCAAGCAAGGCTGCATGTAATTATGCCAATACATTTGACTGACACATATTCAGATGCCTAACCCACTTTATCTTGTATGAAGGGATTTTGGAGTTACTTATGGTTAGTTGCAAGGGCATTAGAGGCTCTCCCCACCCCCCCATCCCCCCTTCCCATTCCTCATTCCCATTCCCCCTTCCTATTCCCCCTTCCCATTCCCTTTCCCATCCCACCTTCCCATCCCCCCTTCCCATTCCCCTTCCCATCCCCCCTTCCCATTCCCTCTTCCCATCCCCTCTTCCCATCCCTCCTTCCCATTCTGTCATGTTTCCCTTCACAGTTCTCTGTTACCAATTTTCACTCATGGTTGGAGGAAGGCACTGTGAAGTGAAGGCAAAAAGTGTCTTGCCTAAGAACACAATAGTTTGACCCTTACCTGAGTACAAACGTGAGCCTTTTGAGCCGAAGACCAGCACACCAACTTTTCAATAGCTGCATCATTCATAGTCAAATTTTACATCACAACTATTGCGAAGAAACAGTTTTTGGAATATCCTTAACTAGATCTCAGAAATTGATTCTGACGTAACAGTCGCACTTGGAGAATTACAAAAAGTAGAAACTCAACAAGTGCAGCTAAGGTAATTATACTCAGGCGGTGTTATTATGATTGATATGAGTTTTTTTTTTTTTTTTTTTTTTTTTTTTGGCTCATTCATTATAATCACAATTATTCCACAACCAATCAAACTACAGAGAAACATACGAGAAGCAGAAGATTGATGTGAAAGCCAAAACTCAAGAAAAGAAAACAGCGGAACGAACGCTGGAATCAAAGGTAAGTGTTGCTTGTACGAGGGTAACAAACTATTTTCCGTGTCGTTTGTTATGTATAATTTTGTAGCCCTTGTGTGCTATTTTGAATCGTGAAACTTGCAGATTCACATCAACACCATTCCTGTGTACATATAAGTGCTATTGCCTCGTTTCTTTCTCTGTCTGTCCGTGCTTCCATCTCGAAACTTAAAACTCGATGCTCGAGTTTCTATTCTCGAAACTCGATTTTAATCCACGAAAGTTTTGAGAATCGAGTTTGGAATCGACACAGGTAACTTAGAGTATTTAAGCGGTACTGCTCATGCGTGTTTGTTGTCTCTGTAGGAGCAAGGGTTGACACACTTTGAGGCAGATCTCAAATCCATGCGCAGCACCATGAGAGCTCTAGAAGAAGAACTGGGAACTGCTCTTGTGTCACAACTTAGTTCGCAAGATCAACAGGAGGTATAGAATATGTAGCTATGTACTGGCCATCTATGGTATATTCTAACCCATGAAGTTTTTTTCTTTTCCTTTTTTTTTTTTTTTACAAATTTTGAATTTTGTATTGAAAATACTCAGCGATACTGCACAACAAAACGTCTAATAGGATTTATTTATTCTATATGTTGTGATGTCTTTTTCCCTCAGGTGGATAATTTAAACGGCGAAATTATGGCTCTCCAAGAAAGGTTAAAAACCGCCTTGTCAAACAGAACAAAGGTAAATATTTGCTTCAAATGCCAATAACATAAGGAAGTCGAGGGTTTTTTTTCGGGGAGGGGGGTTACTTGTTTGTAAATGCTAAAAGCGAAAATTCCCAGTAGATATCTTTCATAAATGGCGGGCTCAATTCCTATTATATTACATGTATGTATAGCAGCCTTTTTGGCCTCGAAAGGATGTTTTTAAAACATGTACACGAAAGAATAACTATGCCTGCCTCTATGAGAGGGAGAAATCTACTATCAAATTTTTTCTTCAGTAGTTCCAATAAGCTAGCGATGTATCACTTCGGGATTGCTTTAGACTGATAACGTGTGCCAAAAGTCTTAATGACGCATCATATCGGTTATCGCAAAAATAATGACACCATTTCCTAGGGTGTTCTCAAATTACTTTGTTTCTTTTCAGCTTGAAGCCAAAAAGAACTCCTTGGAAAATGTGCTCAACAACAATTTGAAAAGAAAACGAGATGAGTTGAGACAGGTACGTTGGATTTTCTCTTTCTAGTGTGTATTGAATTCTTATGCAGGTGAATTATCGTCAAAATTTAGTGAAAAAGAGTCGGTGGTAATGTGTGGTGTTGATAGACCTTATAATTTCTGCGAAAATGTTATCAAACAAGGGGGCATCCTCAATTCCAAATCAAACCACCTTAAAACTTAAGAGGTGTCGTCACAACCCCGTTGGCCTCCTTCTGTATTTGTTCTTGAACTGCATACTTAAATAAAATAAAAATCGCCCCTCCAGTTTGACTTCTTTGACTTTGTGTATGATAAGGTACTCAAAGGAAAGCCTGATGTAATTAGTACATGCTGGCAGTTACACCAACGTGGATGTTTGACGAGATATCATTAAAGTTAGGGTTGTTAACTGTAATTATCGTTAGTATCAGGCTTCATTTCTTCTGTTTCTTGGGTTCGGTCTTCGATCCTCCCGAAAAGGTCTCTGGCCGGGAGGAGCGCGGGCTTATTTCCCGGACAGCGGTTGGTTATCGAGCCTACTTTAGTGTGGTAGTGTTGCATAATATTGATTAATCCCCGTGATGGAAATTGTGCATGGTGATACAAAGGTTGATAACTTGCTTCTGTGGTGGTTTCACCCGCACGCTTTAACTTCCGCAGTCCCTTGAGGAAATCTCACTAGAGGACCGCAATTTACATTTGGAGACACTGAAGAGTGACCTACATTCAGTGTTGGAGATTATATCGCAAAGTTCAGCTCAACAAAAAGGTATGGAAATCGTTTCCAAGGTGGACAGGTGACCTTTGAATTCAGTTCCCTCAATTCAGGCTATAACAGTCTTGTCAGTTGCATCTGTACGACCTTCTTTCTGTAGAACTTGAAGAAGAAATAAGAAGTCTAACCAGTAGAAAGTCAGAGCTACAAACATCGCTGGATGAATGGAAGGTAAGGCAATTTATTATAATTTTTTTTCTAGGGAGAGGGGTGCAGAAGGTTCGTTTTGATATGCCTCACATTAGAATTTCAAGTTTCACGATGAGGTAACTTCATTTCAAAGGAGCTAACTTCATGTAATTCGTGACTTGCTTAGAGCGTTGAGAAGTTAAAAAGGGATGCTATCGATGACGATGCCAAACACATGGAGAAAATTGCTCATAAGAGGAGTCTACTCATGAAGAAAGTAAGAATACTTGAGGCCAGTTTTTTAATTGTTTTTAAAGATAACTAGATCTTTGAATTTAACACCATTAGACTGGTTAGTGTCTTTTTGTTTAGGAAGAAAGAACTACAGTATGTGGTGTTCAAACACAAAAAAAGTTGAATGGTGCGGGCTTCATAATTGTTAGCTGGTAAATTCCTTGCATTACTCAGCGAGCTGATGAAGAGAGTGAACAAACTTGCCACTGAACTAGAGAGTTTTTTTTTTTTTTTATCATGAGTTTCCACCAAATCATGGAAACATTATGACAAAGACGTAAGGTGCCCTTTTGTTAATGGTTTAAATGTGACCTTACAGAAAGAAGATTGCACCAAGAAGATCCGTGAGCTGGGATCCCTTCCAGCGGATGCCTTTGACAAGCACCAAAAAACCCCGGTGAAAACGGTAAGTTGTAGTTGAGGATAATTGAAGTGGTGAACTTGAAACTTTATGAAATGAGGTATGGGTACTAGTAAATTGTTGTGAGAGGCCTGTGTTGGGAAGAAAAAAGACTGTCGAGTTTACAGTTCCTCTCGCAAGCGCAAGAGATAAAATTTTTTGCTATAACTCAGAGGTACCGTACCCAAAACTATAGCAATGTGACTTTTGCCCTGGTGCTTGAAAAGAAAATTGAAAAAATACGCTCGCAGTAGAACTTTTAGTTTTTTCAAACAGCAGAAATTTGTTATCGCAAAACTCTAGAATTTTACAGATCAGGAAAAAAGACTCCAGCCAAAATCTCGTGCAGTACGGTAATTTCAATTTTAAACTTTTTTTTTATTATTTTCCGTTTCGTCTATAGTTGTGGAAGAAACTCCATCAGTGTAATGAGGAACTGAAGAAGTATAGCCACGTAAATAAGAAGGCGTTGGATCAGTTTGTTAACTTCTCTGAACAGAAAGAAAAATTAATGAAACGGAAGGAAGAACTTGACAAAGGATACCAGGTACACATAACATCGCCTGAATATCGTTTATAATCCGAAGAATTCCTTCTCCATCTTCTCTTCTCTATCTTTTTATTTCATCCAAGGCGAGGTTGTTATTACAAACACATCCGCCTCCTTCCCCCCCGTTTCCCCTTCCCCTCCACCCTATTTCCCCTTCCCCTCCCCCCTATTTCCCTTCCCCTCCCCTCCCCCCTATTTTCCCTTCGGGGTCATTACTGCCGTATCTCACTTCGGTTACAGTAACTTATTCAATGTTAAGAAGTGATGCTTTTCCTTTTGGACGGCATTCTAGTCCATCTTAGGTTACCTCCGAATTTCGGCAGGTTTCCTTGATAGTCTGATACCCTGTGGGAATCTTCCAAGGTTGTCATATTGGGTCGTGACATGCTGCTACGGGTTTCGCAGTCAATATTTAGACCGCAAAAAAACAAGCATCGCAGTAGCCCTTTTGTTTTGTTTAGGAACAATAAATGAGTTTTGCATTTTATTTTACCAGTCAATTGTGGACTTGATGGATGTCCTCGAGCTCCGTAAACATGAAGCAATTCTCTTCACGTTTAAACAGGTACCGTATATCCTGTACCTTTATGAACAAATGATCCCTCCCTCCCATCGCTATCAAAGAAATAGAATTTTTTTGATTTATTTTAAAAAATCTGGCATGCCTCCAAATGAAGTAAGACGCCAATGATGGCCGGAGACTTCTCTTAATTTCCTTTGTAAAGTATAATCTTTGGGAAATTCTAGTCGAAGACAAGGGAATCCTTAATCAAACGTTTCTGCTACAGAGAAAATCGATAGAACCTCAAGAAGCTATTGGACGGTCTTGCAATTTGTAAATTTTTGCAGAGGGGCTAAGTCGAGTGAAAGGATTTAAATACTAGTATTGAAAGCTTTTTTGATTGAAGCTGATGTTTTACGTGTGTTTTACATTAACAGATGTCTCATAACTTTACTGAGGTTTTTAAACAGCTTGTTCCTCATGGGAAAGCCACTTTGGTGATGAAAACAGATCCGGTGGAACAAATGGTAAAGTGCGGTTAAATATTTCATGTCTGGGGTATGAAAGAAAAGACATCGTGGCCAAAGAATGCCGCCTGAAATCTTTTTATGTCCTCTCTTTTGATTCTTGTATTGACACCTTTTTCAATGCGTGTCCTTCGTTTTTGTTGTACCTTAGTCTTTATTTTGTTTGTCTTCTTAAATTTGGTTTTCTTTTTACCTTGAAAGGTCTACGTAATGTCACATTTTTTAACCACCCTCCTCTCCCTTGTCATCGCTACTGGTCTGTTGCTCTTGCTTCCATCCCCTAATATACGGGAAAGTATATCGACAAAGCGAAGTAAGGCGGTTCATTTAATTCCAATTCCTTTAGAACTATTTCCAACTAGAATTAGTAAAATGTCTAAGGAGACAGGCTGATGACTTAGCATTTACAACCGCTTCCTCGAGATCTTCACATGGCAAGTTAATGGAATGACGTATTAAAACGTGCAATGTTTTTTTCTCTTCTGACCTCCAGGAAGAGGAAGAAGACAGCGAGGGTTCTCAATCACAGAGATCAGTGCCTCTTGTGGATCAGTTTACTGGAATAAGTATCAAGGTAATGTGAACCACAGTGTAAAGTTGTCTGAATGTGAGTTTATCATTCTTTATTTTGATGTAGAGCTTGTAGAATTCCCTTTATCGTGACCTGTTTCCTTGTTCACAATCGCCGAACGGAAAGGAGAAAATGCAGTCTCATTCGCTTAAAGAATTTCTTGTTTTAACACCGAATTCTCTCAACTTTCTGTGCCAGATTTTTGGAGTCACAGGGTAACGGTAATGCCGCTTAAGTCTTGCATAAATACAACGTTGTCAATGGTTTGTTTGTAGGTTTCTTTTACTGGGAAATCCGCCGAAACTCGTGAGATGAACCAGCTCTCCGGTGGACAGAAATCTTTGGTGGCCTTAGCACTGATCTTCGCCATTCAGAAATGTGACCCGGCGCCTTTTTATTTATTCGATGAGATTGACCAGGCTCTGGATCCTCAGTTCAGGAAAGCTGTTGCAGGTATTATGCTGACTTTAACTAATGAGACTGTTAGACTGAGGCTTCACTTTACAATCTCAACTCAAGTTCTTTATCACGGCTGTCCCTTAAATAGACACGTACACAGACTGACAGACAAAAACAAAAAAAAGACTACAAACTGACTGACATACAGACGGATAGAGACGAAAGGAAGGTCAGACAGACAGGCAGACAGACGGATGGACAGAGACAGACGAACGGACAGACATGCAGACAGACAGACTAACTGACAGGCAGACAGACAGACTAACTGACAGGCAGGCAGACAGACTAACTGACAGGCAGACAGACGAACAGGCAGACAGACTAACTGACAGACAGACGAACGGACAGACAGACAAACTAACTGACAGGCAGACGTACAGACAGACGAACGGACAGACAGACAGATGAATAGATGTAATCTATAAAAGCTTTAAACTTTTGTTTCTGTGGGCTGGTAACTGAGGAAGGGCTGTCAAAACCGGAACTTTTCTCTGGATTGTTTAGACGATAAGAGTAGATTTGGAGAAGATACGAGTCTAAACAGCCTTTTTATAATAAGGTCAGTTCTGTTAAGAGAAGGCAGTTGATAAGATATGGTAGTTAGGGGTGCGCTTAAAATCGTAAGGGTTAAGAGTTCCTCGCATAAAATGAAGTTTATCTTCTGGCTATCCTTAGCTTTGTTACTCATAAGAGGTTTTGGTTCTTTTGTTGTAAGAAATGCTCCGTAAATTGGCTGAAAAAGCTCAGTTTATCACAACCACATTCCGACCTGAGCTGTTGGAGTCCGCTGACAAGTTTTACGGCGTGAAATTCCGAAACAAAGTTAGTCATATCGACGCGATTACCGCTGAACAAGCGAAGGACTTTATCGAGGACGACGCACAGGAGAAGTAGACTCAATTCCTAGGCTCGTACTTGAAAGCAGTCTCTTGAAGAACACGCTCGATTTAGCGAACAGTCAGGTCACACATTTTAATATTCATGTGTACACAATATGAAACTGCTTTTATCTAAGTAAGTGAACGTTCATAGCTAACCTCTGCAAGCTTTGCGTTCCTCGTTATATTATTCAGAAGTGATTGCGCTGTTATATTATAACAGAATTATTCGTTAGAGTGCATGCGCAATGTTGTTGCTTCACTTTGTTAATAAATGGGACTTTTCAACAACAGTCTGTTTTTCGTTTTCTGAAATAGGCTTTCGCTTTGGAACCAGTCACTATTTATCGCCGGGGGTTGGAGGGTCGTCTTTTTTTGGGGGGGGGGGGGGGGGAATGATCACATGGGGGAAAGGAAGGGAGAATCAGTCGTCACCAAGAGAGTATAAAGGGGGACTATAGAAAATTGACTGCCAAGCGACTGCTAATGAGGGGGTGTCAGAACAATATTACAGAGTCTTGGGAAGGGATCAGGTAAATTTGATCTTGTCTCAACTAAAATCCTCTCAACCCCCCTGCCTGTCCCAGAAAACTACCAATTTAAAACGAAGTTATTTCCTGTCGCAGGAAGGATCCCGGGATATAGTACATGAAAGAGGATAATAGAGGACCTTTAGAAAATGTGGGAAGTCTGCTGACATCCAAACGAAATGTGTTCACGCGGTTTTGTCAAAACCATATTTATTCTTAATAACTTTATAATGTTGTTACTCCGAAATAAAAAATGCGTATACAGTTGTTGTATTAGCATCTCCGGATGATTTTAACACCTAGGGCTCAATGTAGAGTTATGAAAGCTTTTAACATTTACGATCTGGAAAATTTATCTCAGAAATAATCTGCTCTGTTCGGTTCTTGAACTTTTGGACGCCTAGAATTTGAAACACCACTCAACACTTATCTAAATTAGCACCTTTTATGTTCAACAATACATTCTGAAACTGAAATATTTCGGGGATAGATATGCGACAATCTAGTCTGAATTATACTAATTGATAACACAAAAAAAAGGGGAAATAAATGTTGATTTTCACTCGACGAATATGAATAAACGATAAATCCACAGTAACTAATTGTAATGGAGGGTCTTTTGTAAGTGTTATTTACATTGATTGACTAAGTAGGAGCGAAATCGTACCCAAATATGTTGGTTAGCCAAATTAAGGCGAAGTGTCGGATTCTGTTGCATATTTTATCATGTGGTTTTATTGAAACAAACTAAGCTAGTTTTGTTTCCCCAGAATTCGTTTCATACCCTTACAGAAGGAAACATTAAAAATTTCAAATTTTTGTAAGCGTTTTCAGAATATAATCAGTCGCGGTCCATCTCAGCTTTCAGTTTTCTCCCTTCATATGCCAACGTTATTTATTCGAGGGTCGGTTATGAAATTATGATATGACGCTACACATAATGTACATGAGGGAAGAATCGTATACACCAACCAATCCGGTTCTCCGCAAGCCACCTGTTTAGGAAAAAAATTTGCACAAAAGATTTAATTCGTAGATGCTTCATAACCGTCAAAGCGCTGTCAAAGAAATGCCGCTTTAACGCGACTAACCCAAAACCATAAAAATCCCGGCTCTTGTCACGAAAAAGTGCTTTGACTACTCGAGGAGAAACCAAACCATGGCCGATATTTTGAAAAGGATTGGCGAAGATAAAGAAAAATCAACAGCTCTAGAGGACGCTTTTAAATCTTGTAGATATCCTGATTCATTGAGTATGACACTTCTGGCTGCCGACATTGGTATCACAGAAGAAGAAATAGAGGTATGAAGATTTATTTGCCTTTTTTAGGTCATTCCGCGTTGTAGATCACCTTAAAAGAATCACGCACTTAACTTTTAACATTGTAATTTTTCGTACTGAGATTTCGCGCCTGGAAAGTCTAAAAAAACCATTTAAAGTTGTAAAGGAAAATTAAAATCGAGTCAGTTTTTTTCCTTTTTCTTTTTTTTTTTCGTTTGGTATTGAATTGTGCATATTCCGGGAAGCGAAAGGTTCAAAGTATACGTAAAATTGATAGTTTTTGTGGAAAAGTAACCATTAGTCTAAGCGTTAGGAGTAAATAGAGTGTGGTTTCTTGAGCCTGGATATTGCGACATAGGTGAAGTTAAACCAGCAACCGACCGATACTTAAGGTTAGCTTTTTAAACGATTTACTACAAAATTCTCAAATAAAATTCGGTTTCTTTTACAAAATGCGCTATGAAAACAAACGTTTTATGGTTGAAAATAATTTTCTTGAACATTTTTCGAAGAAGTGCTATCATTACAAAAATTGAGCTTAAAACCAGGAAAGGCAATATTTTAAATTGACGGTGCTAAAATTGATAATGTATTGAATTCTGTCATGGCGTTGAAATTATGAACTACGAATCTTTCTTCCACTCACATCTTTCTTCGAATTTCTCATTTGCCTCACAGAATATTAATTAAAATCATTTTCAATTAAACCAGCTGAGCAAAGATGTAATTAAAGATGGGCGTTTTTGTCATATTTTGGTGATTTCATTTCTTACAATTTTCCCATCAACAAGACACAGCAACTAAATTTTGTGGTTTGTTTCCAGAACTGGTTTGCAGCAAGACTGACAAAATGGAGGAAAGAGGAAGGATTTGTGCCTATCGCAGAGCGGGCAGCAATTTTGGCTCAGAGCATGAATAAAAGTACAAAGTAAATGTAATCTTGATGTAATCAAGAGCCAACACTCTTTGAATGAAGGAAAAGTATACATAGGGTAGATGAACTTTTCAAAGAGGAAGTGTTTCTGTCACTGTATTTGGAATAATGAAGCAACCTTTACTTTTTCGTAAAACGAAGTTAATTTTTAAGAATTTAGAAGACTCTTCTTGACGTGCAATTTTCAAGAAACTGTTAGGTTGAAGGCGCGGGCGCCTTGAAGTATATCCCACAGTTTATACCCGTCATCTTGCATTCGATTATTGACGCAGACAAAGTGTGAATATTAATTATTGGAGTGCATGGAAATATAATGTTTTCGTGGAATGGAGCCACCTGTCAAAAATTGTACAATCTAGTTTTACAGCAGCAGATCAAATGAATTAATGAACTGAAGTAAAGCTACAGATTATCATGGCTGAAATCAATAAAAATAGATTTACTTGTCGATATTGAATTATTTCCTGCTCCTGTTTTATATTCTGAACCGGAATCAAACGGTAATTCAGAGAACCTGTCATTTAGTTTCATCGCATTCTGTGTTATTGCACAGCCAAGACAAGCTTATGTTATTTTTTTATTTACCTGCTTCATTCGCTTATCATTGTATGCAAATCACTGCATAGTAAACAGATTCACACTTTATGTCATGTCTACCTGCTTGAAGTAATTAAAGTAAAATTTCAACAAAAGTGATGAAAATGAAAATTAAAGAACTCTCCATCAGTATCAGCCCTCGAGCGACGGTAGTAGTTCGGATAGCCGGAGGAATTTATTCTGTTCTATCAGTTAGAAGAATTCTTTGTGATTCTAATCTGTCGCTTTTAAATTTATTTGGATGTGTCGTGTTGAAGCAAAGAAAATAATTCGATTTTAGCGAGATATTTCCAGGATGTTATTTAAATGAGAAACAGGGAATATAGAACGGGAAAGGAGAACGAACAACAAAGAACGGAAGAGGGAAACGGAAATGATGAATGGAGAACGAGGAACGCGGAACGAAGAATATGAACGATGGAACGGAGAACGAGGAGTGAAGAACGAGGAACGAAGAATGGGGAACAAGGAACGAGGAACGAGGAACCAGGAACGGAGACGGAGTAAGGATAATGGAGATCGGAGAATAGAGAACGAGGAACGAGGAACGAGGAACGAGGAACGAGGAACGAGGAACGAGGAACGAGGAACGAGGAACGAGGAACAAGGAACGAGGAACGAGGAACGGAGACGGAGTAAGGATAATGGAGATCGGAGAATAGAGAACGAAGAACGGGGAAAGGGAAATAGAGAACGGAGAACGTAGAACGGAGAACGGAAAACGGAGAATGGAGAACAAAGAATGGAGAACAAAGAATGGAGAACGAAGAACGGAAAACGGAAACGAAGAATGGGTGAGAACGAGGACCGGGGAACGGGAGACGAAGAATGGAGAAAGGGGAACAGATCAGAACGAGGACCGTTCGAGGAACGTCCTACGTCCGAGGGACGTTTGAGGAACGAGGAACTGGGAAAGGAGAAAGAAGGACGGAGAATGGAAAGTGAGGGACGGAAAAGGAGGAACAGGAGATGAAGGACGGGAAACCGGCAATAGACCGAAAGTAAAGCGGTAGTTTACATAACAATTCAAACTGGCGGATGACAACGGAAAAAGAGTCCAAGCACCAGCATTAGGCATCAAGCGCTCTTGGAACTCAGTCGTCGGAGCAATCATCATGGACGAATGAAAAAACATTTTTCAATGGTTTCGTTTGTGTTTTCACCATTCGCATGCCCTACGAATGCGGACTGGAATGTCGCACAACATCACCTGTAACACTAAATGAGTTTACATGTTTATAAGTGGGCAAGTTTAATTTTAAAACTGATTTCGTTCATATTACTTTTATACGTCCTAACTTGTTTGCCGCCGGGACTGATAACGTAATAAGCCACTAGGGTGCACAGTTTCCCGGATTTACGCAAAAGATTTTATAATTGAAAGTCTGTTTATAGAACAAGCAACCTTTAAACCTGGCTGGTGTTTTAAATCCGCTTTCAGAGTCACAACTTAAGGATTACTTCCGGTTATGTAATTAACTTATCAACCAGTAATATGATGAGCGCTTTTTTCGACGAATTAGCACAACGTTTTCTGCTTGACATAAAACACACATTAGCAGTAATTTGAAGATTGCCTCAGTGGCCATAGGTTATAATTCCCAGGAGTCTTTTTAAGAAAATGTAAAAAAAACGGAAAACACGAAATTTCCTCGAATAAGCACCCACATTGCAATAAATGCTCACCCTCTGGGAAACTCCTCCCTGGTTTTCTTAAAAAGTAGCGATATTGAGCCTGTTACTATTGCCACTTTATTCAAAACGTTTTTAAGCTTCAACTACACTGGAGTCAGTACAGGAGAATAATAAGTGCCTCCCTCGATTAAGCGCCTTCCTCCATAAAACGCCCCTTCTTTTAGCTGAAATTTTGAACTAGCGCCCAGGTGCTTAATCGAAAAAATACAGTAACCAGATTATAGAGATCTTGTTTGGACGTTTTCGTAATTTCAAACTGACCACTCGTACCTTTTTTTTTGTCAAGTATGGGCTTGGTTGATTAAGGAATGCATGCATTTTTCATCACCTTTTAAATCGGCGTTAGAGATATGTTATAATTTTAGCCTTTGACTATAAAAAGTAAAGTGTTCAATAAACATGAATTTGTGTATCTTAACCTTGTGTATCTTTGCTTTTCTGACGAATTAACTCGTTTTGAAATTACTAAAGTTTTTAGTTATATCTAAGTCACATTTGCTCCTCTTTCATTGTAGCTTAAACTACTTTAGCTCTTTCAAAGGGCCGGACCGCCATGACAAAAAATATTGATTGCGTAATATCTGGAAGATTTCTCATGTCTCGAGTAGTTGTCACAAATAGAACGAGAAGTGATTTCGAACAGTTTAAATTCACATTACTAATGCTGGTTGAATCACATTCTCGGAGTCTCCAATCCACCACAGAATTTACTTGCACAGCGGACAAGCAGATTGCCTGAAAATTTTAAAAAAGTCTCATCTAAGAATTTGCACTCTGAATTCCATCTTAAGATTGAAAGATAATTTCTGAACAATTAGGGACAAATTCATCATTATGAACTCGTTTTCAATGAGCAACTGTTCATAACCGCAGCTGTAAGGTCGCTTGTTAATAAATGTCAGCAGTTCAATAAAGTCTCGACAAGAGGGGATCCTCTCTTCAATTTCACTTAATCTTTGGGTTTTTTGAAACAACTGCCTTTGTGAGGCTGTTAAAGATCAATAATTTAATAACAGCGGGATAGCTTATCAACTTGCTATTTATTCTCTCAATTCTGTTATCAGTTCTTACTGCTGGATCCTTACGTATCAATGGAAACACAGCTACTGGAAGGGTTGAGGTCTACTATGATGGCCAGTGGGGTACGATTTGTGACGATGCGTGGGATATCAACGATGCTAATGTAGTGTGCAGGCAGCTTGGTTACACACGAGCGAATCGAGCCTACAGTGGCGCCACCCACGGCCAAGGTACTGGTCCAATTTGGATGGACGACCTGGCATGCTCAGGCAGTGAGTCTCATGTATATGACTGTAGACATCGAGGATGGGGAAACCATGATTGTACACACAGTGGGGACGCCAATGTGGAGTGTTTCTTGCTACTCCGTTTGGTAAATGGTGGCGCCAACTATGACCGCGTGGAGGTTTATCACAATGGGCAGTGGGGCACAGTCTGCGATGATTATTGGATATGAATGATGCTAATGTGGTTTGCCGTCAGCTTGGGTTTCCCAGCGCATCATCAGCCCCTGGCGGCGCACAATGCGGTCAGGGATCTGATCCTATCTGGATGGATGACGTGGGATGTCAAGGAGGAGAAGCTTCTCTGTTGGACTGTGCACATGATGGCTGGGGAAGTCACAACTGTGACCATTCTGAGGATGCCAGCTTAGTATGTAGCACCTAGAAAACCCTGAAAACATCTTGCTTTTTACTAACTCAGTATAACTGCTGAAACTAGTTACATTATTATAGTATGTAAAAGAGAAATATCACTTCGGAATGAGCGAAACATAAATTTAGAGTTAAAAATCAAAAGCTCTCTGCAAGTAGGAAGAAATCACATTTTCTTTGAGTCGCTCATACTTTGCCTTCTACGTTTCGAAACCTAATTTCTTTGGTAAATATCAAGTTAGAAACAAATAAAACGTAACGTATCTAAATGTTAGCAGAGGTTCTGCCGAAAGCAAAACATAGTCATGTTGATTACCAATCTAGTACGGTTTGTAAATAGAAACCTCATTAAGTAGGCTTTCATTTCGCGTTTTCAATTTTACAAATTTTGTAAACAACTTCAAGTTTTCGAATGAACAAATTTAGGTAAGTGAAGAAAAAAAATTTGTACAATGTTCTTAGTTAGAATGTGTCTTTTTTAATGATAAATAGAATACTAGATATGACAAAGTATCACAAAGCTTTTTTTGAATAGATAACAACTTTCCTTCATCCTTCAATTATTCTTAGCGGTCTCCCTACTGCGTATGAAATTTGTATTCGATTTCCTTATTGCTTGTCCGTGTATTAGTGTTATGGCAGAAGTTACAGTATTTGTCTGGTTTCACATGTTTTCAACCTTTCTCTCGACACTTTTCGCCCTTCCATCCCGTCCTATGTTGAGTGCGTCGCTAAGTCTCTCTAATCTCATGATAAAAGAACAAGTAACACTGGTGTGACTACATAATTGTTTTTCCAATTTGAAGTCGTAGTATGAATTGTTTTTGGATTTGAGTTTATAGGCGTAAATTAAAAAACTTTTTGGCAGGGATGTCTTTAAGGTCTTCAATGGCCGTCGTGACGTGATGTGAAAGGTCAATACAGGTGAAATTTGGAAAGCTCTTAAGCAGCCTTAGAAACACAACACCTTTCCTCTAAGATTGTGAATCACCGTAACATGATGTCCTTATGAAGAGGCATTATCTTTGACAACCGTATATTGCTGTACGTTTAACAACTTCTCACCGAAAAGGAGGTGGTTAGTGGTGGATATTTACCGAGCCGCGAAAACAGTCAGATAATAGAGTACAAAAAGATGATTTTAAGTTATTTATTCCTGCAACCATTACAATATTTTTGGGCAAAAAATCCCGCGCGCGTTGCTCGGAAGTGAATACCAAAGGGAATTCGAAGTTTGAGTTGCTAATCAGAGCGTACCTTCGATGCTATCCTTTGTTTGAGTATATATTACAATGATATACAGACAAGATACCAAGAATGGTAAAACAAAACCAAGTATGAGACAAATAGAGCTATGTAACCAGCGGCGGATTTACATTTATATATAGATATTAATCACTTACGGCGAGTAATATAATAACAGTTATGTTGGAGCGAATCACATCAATCCCTTCCATGCGACCTCGCCTTACCAAGAGGATATCACTTGGCGTGAACAAAACTATGACGTTCCCAGTCATTACTCTCTTCTGTTCAGCTACTTTTCGTTAATTTCAGTGACTTTCAAGCTCTAAAGAAAGGTTTTTACTTCCGGGCAACGCGGTTTGCATTTCCCTATCACCTCTGACTAGTTACAACTTTTTACCTAGAATAATTATGCTGTTTTGAAACTTATTATTCAAGAGCATTTAGGTTTTACTTATAAACCTGTTCTTGTTTCTGCTTTGGAGCAACTTCTAACTTTTCCTACTAAGCTAACACGAACGAGAGTGCCAGGTGTCGCAAAATAAAAACCAAAGTAATCACGTCGTCAAATCAAAATAGGTAAGCTATCGAAAAGCAAGTTGGAAAAATCTGGAAACCAGCATGCGTAAAAAAGGCAGTGACTAGATTGCAAAGCAGGTTTACCATCAAAACTTGATCAAAAATTACTCCATTGTTTCAAGATTACTATAGTAATTATAGTTTTATGTTCCTATGATTATCAAGGAGGTTAAAATGCAAGAAAATAGGCAGTCATGCCGGCCAGGAAAATAGCAGTAGACGGAAAAACCATATGACCGGCGTTCGGTGTAGTTCCAGTCTTCGGTTTAGTTCCAGTCTTCGGTTTAGTTTCAGTCTTCGGATTAGTTCCAGTCTTCGCTTTCATTGCTTCCTTTATCATGTTACGTTTGCCACTTAGTATCCCGGTTGCTGTGTGTTTTGACAGGTCGACGTTTGCATCAGTTCCACGGAAAGCCCAAACAATTGTTACTTCGGTATCATCCTGATAATGATAGCAATAAAAAGAGTTGATGAACGAAGTAACGAAGGAACGAGAGAACGAAGGAACGAAGGAACGAAGGAACGAAGGAACGAAGGAACGAAGGAACGAAGGAACGAAGGAACGAAGGAACGAAGGAACGAAGGAACGAAGGAACGAAGGAACGAAGGAACGAAGGAACGAGGGAACGAAGGAACGAAGGAACGAGGGAACGAAGGAACGAAGGAACGAAGGAACGAAGGAACGAGGGAACGAGGAAACGAGGGAACGAGAGAAAAAGTGCATAGAAAAAGGATAAATGAGTGTATGAAGAATTAATAGATGTATGATTGGACGGATGAGAAACAAATTGAAAGCCTATTACTTACTCTTTACATTTAAAGAAAACTGATAACCAACCATGCTTGCCTGTTATATGTTATGAAAAGGTCCTCTATTCATAGTACACAGTTTTCGAGTTCTCACACAGATTTATTTCTTGAAGTTTTGGCACGGCCTCAATATGCAAAGCCATCGGTGACCAGCTTTCTTTCCTCGAATTAAGCCAAATTTTGTGATTGATTTTTAGGGCCTGCCGTGTCTGGCTAAAAATCTTACCTGGAACTGCACATTATCAGCAGTGTCTCCTGTTACAGCATCCCTAAAGAACTCCACCATGGTTGTACCGTCCTTTTCACTCACGTTTGTGAGGAGGAAGCTTTGCTTTGGGTTTCTGGTTGGTTTTGATAAGGACGTGCTCCAGTAATTCTGTTAGCAAATGAAGGCCAATGCTATTAATTTAAATTGCATATTTATAGAGTTTGTAAAAAGGTAAGCGTGTCCTACCTAGAATTTACTCTAAAATAAAAGTTCATCTATATTATTTTCACTCATTTGTTTGTCTCTCTTTCATTTGCAATACGTTTGTGAGTCAGTTATGGAGTGAGTAATTCACTGAGTCAATCTATCAGTCAGTAGGTCAGTTAGTCAGCTATTCAGTGAGTCGGCAACTCAGTTAGTTATTCAGTCAGACAGTCATTTAGTCAATTAGCTATCCAATAAGCTAATCAGTCAGTCAGTCAGTCAGTCATTTAGTCAATTAGTTATTCAATAAGTTAGTCAGTCAGCCAGTCAGTCGGCTAGTCAGTCAGCCAGTCAGTCAGTCAGTCAGTCAGTCTGTCAATCAGTCTGTTAGTCAGCCAGTCAGTCAATCAGTCAGTAAGCCAATCAGTCTGTCAGTCAGCTAGCCAGTCAGTCAGTCAGTCAGTCAATCAGTCAGCTAGTCAGCCATGCAGTCTGTCAGCTAGTCAGTCAGACGTCAGTGAATTTGTCAATGAATCAGTCAGCCAGCCAGTCGCTCGGCGGTCGGTCCATCAGTAGGTTGCCCAGTTCGCCAAATCACGAAAATTCGTACTTCATTTCTTCAGGTTTTAATAATAATAATAATAATAATAATAATAATAATTTACATTTATATAGCGCAGACCTCTATATGAATATATTCAGTCGCGCTTCACAATATCGTAAGATAAAATTATGGCAAAAGTAACTGAGATATAAGAGGCAATACTCTACTTTTAGGTGATCATGACAGAGAACTATATACTAAGTATGTTAAATGTACTGTGTATATGTGTGTGACACGTCGACGCATGCAAGCATTCTGCACATTACTGTGGTCAACCAAGTCGAAGTTCAGTTATTTGTTTTAGCAGGTTGATTAATTTGGCAGCTGTAATAGCTGATGTGGACCTGCTGTCCTAACCCACCTATCCCACCCCAGGGGAGGACATCCATCAAACAGTAATCTCGTGTGTGGGAAATTAACGTCTCCTGCCCCAACCCTGCAGGAGACGGGACCTCCATTTATTCGTCCCTATCCGAGAAGACTAGAATATCTAACCATTTCTTGATGTTATAGAAAGGTAGCAAATTCTTCTCAATTATTTTAAGACCTTGAGTGTTGGTCCGGCCGGGGCTCGAACCCTCGACCTCCCGCACAACAGTCCAGCGCTCTATCCATTGAGCTAATCGGGAGGCGGGTGTCGAGGATGTCTATAGAATGATTATTCGCTTTTTCTTAGTGTGACATTTTATTGGAATGGAATCTATGGATCTATTATCATTGCCTTGGAAGACAGGAGGGAAATACATATCAGATGACAATTTTTTACTGGGTTGTGGTCAAATGACGCAGCTTTTTTTTGTCTCTAAAAAAATGTTTACTTTTTTGGTAAATAATTTGACGACAATCCATTACTATCACACTAATTTGCTCACCAACCTGTTACTTGAAATTTCTGTTGGCATGACTACCTCAAGTTGATTACAAGGGAATTATGCGTTCTTAAGAAAATGAGCTCCACGGCTGGCAATATTAGAATAACAAAAGAAACAGAAACTCTATTATATTCGCTTCTCATAATTAATTACTAGAGAACAATTTTTAGGCCACTTAATGAGTGAAAAACCGGTCAGCCGAACCTAACAGCAAAAAGTACAGTTTTCACAGTTTTACAGTTTGGTTTCTCTCTTCTTTCAATTTTATTAGATGAAGATTTTCTGAAGAATGCACTAAGCCTTGTAAATAAAGACCAGGTGGAAACCTTTCAGCATCTTTGAACGCAACCCCCTGGGGAAATATGAAACAAGAATGTTGTTTCCACAATGCTCAGAACACGGCAGAAGTCTGAGAAACCCTGAAATTCGCTGTTTGATACATAATCTTGATTTGCTCGGCTTTATTTCGAAAGAATTATTTTACCATTCTTGCATGATCTCGATGCCTGCCAAGCGGTTTGGCAAAATGAAAGCAAACTGTCAATGTGTTAAACAAAAATAAGAAACGAAATTTATCGATGAAGAAAATATTGCTGATTGACTTACATCTACGTATCCTGAACCAGAGGCATATCCTGTCACGGCTATGTCATAATTGACCATGTTTTTGCCATCAGCTGTTGTGGTAAATCCTACAGCACACCAACCGGTTGTTTTACAGGTCATCTTGAACATCAGTTTGCTGTTGCTGTAGGTCCATTCGAGTTTGAATGAGCCATCGGGAGACATGGCACTTGCGTATTTTGGAGGAGCCATTGGAGTCGTAGGAGCCACCGATTCTTTTGTCGTGGGAGCCACCGATTCATTTGTCGACATCATTGTTGCCGATGGTTGTATGGCTGTTGTTGATGGCAACGGCGGAGGTTCCTTCGCTAAAGAAATCAAGTTATATCTCCCATCCAATATTTTGGTCTTGTCGTGTTTTGACAAACCATTATTGTTCGCATCACTGGTGGCTTTCGAGGCGAATATCACTTTAACTTCGGTGGTATTCTGCACAAAGGAAAAAAGTGAATAAAACAAAGGAAATATTGCAAAAAGATGGGTTTCCCTCAGTTTCGAAGGGGTGGGGGGACGGGGTGGTAGGTGGTTTGAGAACAGATGCTGGGGATGAATCGTTCAATGGGGATCTGTTAAACATGTTCCCTAAGAATATATTTCTTCCATATTTTCTGTAGAAAATTCTTTGTATAGGGTGGAGGGGGGGGGGGGGGTTCTAAGATACTCGTTTTCTTCCCACCTGAAGGATCTCCGGTGAAGGATTTCCGCTGCGAACAACTCGGCCTTTCGGCATGAAAAGATATCATATCGACTTAAAACTAGAAAAGGCGAATTTAGAGCAGTGTTGTCATCTTTACGCTACTAAATCGTATCATTAATACCTTAAATTGGACGTCTTCAGCATCTCCCGTCTCAGCATCCCTGTAAAACTCCACAGTGGTTTTCCCACCAGCTTCAGAGGCTGATATGAGTTTGTAACTTTGTATTCCATCTTTCTTCGGTGGTCCCGGCCCTAGGCTCCAGTAATCCTGTCAAAACAAAGTCCAACCGCCTTAGGTTTACCATAAAGCGTCAAAGTGAAAAATGCCACCGTTTATAATTTCAACCTAAATTTTTATAGAGAATTTGTCGATTGAGTATCGTAGAACCAAACCCAACGTACTCATGGCAGCCAATCAGAAAAAGTAGGAGCGACGATAACTCAAAATAAACCATATATGGTCAGCTACAAGCGCAAGCGCGGGAAAAAAAAAAGCGAGTGTCCGAGTCATGATCGGTTTTAATTTTGCATCTGATTGGTTGAAAGGGTAGCGGAAGAAATCTACACCAGTCACGTACAGATCATTTCCTAGAAAATTAACCAACAGTGAGTGACGGGGAAACTTGTTTGCCTAACAAAGCTTAATTTTAAGATTAGGAATATCGTAAGTCGACTGTAGCCTAGCAACATTCCTCACAACAATTTCATGAGAACAACTGAAGGACGCGGTCACGATAACTCACACCTACGACGAAATCACCAGACTGCGAGCGTGAAAGACGAGAAGATAATATTTTATCACGAAAATTCGTACTTCATTTCTTCAGGTTTTAATAATAATAATAATAATAATAATAATAATTTACATTTATATAGCGCAGACCTCTATATGAATATATTCAGTCGCGCTTCACAATATCGTAAGATAAAATTATGGCAAAAGTAACTGAGATATAAGAGGCAATACTCTACTTTTAGGTGATCATGACAGAGAACTATATACTAAGTATGTTAAATGTACTGTGTATATGTGTGTGACACGTCGACGCATGCAAGCATTCTGCACATTACTGTGGTCAACCAAGTCGAAGTTCATTTATTTGTTTTAGCAGGTTGATTAATTTGGCAGCTGTAATAGCTGATGTGGACCTGCTGTCCTAACCCACCTATCCCACCCCAGGGGAGGACATCCATCAAACAGTAATCTCGTGTGTGGGAAATTAACGTCTCCTGCCCCAACCCTGCAGGAGACGGGACCTCCATTTATTCGTCCCTATCCGAGAAGACTAGAATATCTAACCATTTCTTGATGTTATAGAAAGGTAGCAAATTCTTCTCAATTATTTTAAGACCTTGAGTGTTGGTCCGGCCGGGGCTCGAACCCTCGACCTCCCGCACAACAGTCCAGCGCTCTATCCATTGAGCTAATCGGGAGGCGGGTGTCGAGGATGTCTATAGAATGATTATTCGCTTTTTCTTAGTGTGACATTTTATTGGAATGGAATCTATGGATCTATTATCATTGCCTTGGAAGACAGGAGGGAAATACATATCAGACGACAATTTTTTACTGGGTTGTGGTCAAATGACGCAGCTTTTTTTTGTCTCTAAAAAAATGTTTACTTTTTTGGTAAATAATTTGACGACAATCCATTACTATCACACTAATTTGCTCACCAACCTGTTACTTGAAATTTCTGTTGGCATGACTACCTCAAGTTGATTACAAGGGAATTATGCGTTCTTAAGAAAATGAGCTCCACGGCTGGCAATATTAGAATAACAAAAGAAACAGAAACTCTATTATATTCGCTTCTCATAATTAATTACTAGAGAACAATTTTTAGGCCACTTAATGAGTGAAAAACCGGTCAGCCGAACCTAACAGCAAAAAGTACAGTTTTCACAGTTTTACAGTTTGGTTTCTCTCTTCTTTCAATTTTATTAGATGAAGATTTTCTGAAGAATGCACTAAGCCTTGTAAATAAAGACCAGGTGGAAACCTTTCAGCATCTTTGAACGCAACCCCCTGGGGAAATATGAAACAAGAATGTTGTTTCCACAATGCTCAGAACACGGCAGAAGTCTGAGAAACCCTGAAATTCGCTGTTTGATACATAATCTTGATTTGCTCGGCTTTATTTCGAAAGAATTATTTTACCATTCTTGCATGATCTCGATGCCTGCCAAAGCGGTTTGGCAAAATGAAAGCAAACTGTCAATGTGTTAAACAAAAATAAGAGACGAAATTTATCGATGAAGAAAATATTGCAGATTGACTTACATCTACGTATCCTGCACCAGAGTCATATCCTGTCACGGCTATGTCATAACTGACCATGTTTTTGCCATCGGCTGTTTCACTAAACGCCACCGCGCAGTAACCGGTTGTTTGACAAGCAAGAGTGAAAATCAACTGGCTGTTGTTATATCTCCATTGCAGCTGATACGCGCCGTCTGGAGATTCTAGGGTGGTTTTCGAGGTAGCGCTGATCTCACAAAAAGCAAGTGAGGCCAAAGCAAGTGTTACAAAAGCAAAGAAGGCCATGTTCCATCCTTCGTTTGCCTTACGTGAAGATGAGATGTTCGGGCAAGTATTCTCAGGTTACGAAAGAAATGATTATTGATCTCACAGATGTAGAGAGTCCTAAAGTGTGACGTCACGTTGCCATGACAGCATTTTTTTCTGGTCTAAACAGTTTAAACTCATACTTCAAACATGGCGTCTTTATCGATATGCTCACTCGTTTCTTTCTTTTCTGGAGAGCAGAAATCGCTTGATCGCGGAGAAAACCACTTCAAATTCGACCATGTCCAAAGCTTTATTTATTCCAGGGGAGTTATCAAAGGTGAAGTCCAAGGAAGCATGAAAAATAAGGACTACAAAGTCACAGTAAGTTGCCAATTTGGGATCACAACACGTATGTTCAATTCGAAGAACTCCCTACCCCGATTTCACCTCCAATTTAATGTTTATATTGCGGAATATATATTGCAACTTACGTGTCTGTTTCGAATTATCTTTTTATCAGATTTATCTCGATGAAAACCTTGAAATAAAAAACACAGAATGCGAGTGTCCTCGCGGCGAGTTCAAGTGCAGTCACACGGCAGCCATATTTATTTATGGCATCCATAACCTTAGCAGGACGGACCTGGAATGCCAATGGAAACGAAAGCGAAAGGCAGAAAGCGTACAGTCTGCAAGCCAGATGTTTCCAGCGCCACCGAAGAAGAAGGATTACAGCCCTTTGGCGCGCGATCCTAGCCGAGAAGATCGGATGTGGCTATGTACAGCGAACTAAAGCGCTATGGCAAATTTACAGGGACCTGCTGGATCTTGAGTCCCGAACCACAACCTGCTACCCCTCTCTCGATCAAGACGATTGAGGATATCATTTACTCAGAAGGTTTCCTTATGGCATCTACGAAGGAAAAACAATTAGAGTACTTGATTGAGAATGCCAAAGTAGAGGAGCTAGCTAGAGAACCATAAATGTTATGAGCACCCTCACGGCTGGCCAGCGAAACAGCCCTGCATGGCACCAAGCTCGTAGAGGCCGCCTGACTACTAGTAATTTTGGCTCCGTCCTCCAGGCAAAAAGAGTTACACCGTCTCTTATCAAGCGACTACTTGGGGAATACAACTTGAGTGGAGTTAAAGCAATTGCATGGGGACAGGACAAGGAGACTGAGGCCCTGAAGTCCTTCACCAACATCACAAACTTTACACCTGTACAGACCGGCCTTTGGCTACACGAGTCGGGAGTTCTGGGTGCTTCCCCTGATGGACTTGTGGGAGACGACTCGGTGATTGAGTGTAAGTGCCCCTACACACATCGAAATGCGACAATCAAGGAAGCTTGTGGGCACAAAGACTTTTACTTGGAGGAGAAGGAAGGGAATTATACGCTGTCTACCACACATGTTTACTGGCATCAGTGTCAAGGCCAGATGTTCCTGACAAAGCGCAAATTCTGCTACTTTGTTGCATGGACCACAAAGGATAGTGTTGTTATCAAGATTGAATGAGATGAATCTTGGGAGCACAATATTACTATCTTGAGTGATTTTTACTTTCATCGACTATTCCCAAAGATTACCGAGGGAGAACTTTGAAAAGTGGTGCACAGATGCTGGACATAATCAAAGTGGGGGGGGAGGGGGGGGAGTGGGAGCTAATGTAAATAGGCAGTAGCTAATGTTAAAAGGTATTTTTTTAAATTTCATACATTAATTTCTTAATATAACATTACATATTCTACACTCAGATAGAGACACAAGATGAAGAACCCACATTTTTCCATTTAGCATAGTAACTTAATAATAAATTACATTCTTCCTGAAAGCAAGCTTAAACAATTTTGTTTTGCAACCAATGGCTACTGGTAGCTGGTAACACTTATCCTGGTTACTCAACAGGGCCCAGGTGCATAAAACTTATGCCACACTTAAGTAGGCTTGGATAGCAATGCAAAGGGAAGGGGAGGGAGCCAAAACAAAATCCATGCAGCACAGGTTATTTTTTCTGACTACCTCTCACCATCCCTTAAAGCTAATTTAAGTGTGGCTTTAGTTTTATACACCTGGACTCAGGCTCCCAGCTTCACAGACACAAAAGTAAAACCTTTCAGCCAGCAGGACTTTCACACTTGGAACTGCTGGACGAAAGAATTCCATACTGGTCACATGCCCCTGACCTGGATTTAGTTGAAATGACAATTAAAGAATGTCACTGGATTTCATTATAATCTATGTTCACAGAACACATAGTAGTTTGTATTAATGAACATAAAGGAGATGAATATCAGAAAAATGTAAAACTGACCACATCATATTTTTGACCAAAGCTATGTCAATACCATTTGATCTGTTACAGTAGGGCTTCTAGTAATACAAAAATAATATTAAAAACTCATTGTACTATAATTTAGTTGAAAAAAAGTTCTATTCAGTCAAATTCAAAGTCTTCGCAGCCATCCTTGATCAATAGATACTGCAAATTAACAAGAGCTGAGCACAGTTGGCATAGCTTGTCAGCATGGCACCTCAAAAATGCTGGGATGAAGCCAAGGATGCGAAAACTCTTAAGTCTTGCATTTGCACGCTCTACGTGGATGTGACATCAAGCTATTGATTTTGTCGCCCTTGCCTCACTCTCTGTAAACTTTCCATTGTTGAGAAATGGCGGTATGTTCACTGAAACACCTCTTGGAACTACATCGCTGATGAGAAAACCTTTGTCTGCCAGAACAAGATCACCAGCACTCAAATGTTTACAAAACCCAGACTCTTTAACCATGACCTTGTCACTGACTGAGCCAGGAAAAAGATCACTAACATAGGTTATAACTCCATTTGGGGCAACCCCTATAATGACTTTGAAAGAGTTCATTCCCCTGTAGCTGGAATTTGTAGCATTCTGCTGGGACATGAGCTTAGGTGCAGCAATTTCAATGTCTGTACAATCAATCACAATGCGGCAACTGCTGTACTCAGGGAAAGAGGATGGCAAACACATCTTGTTCTTTTCTCTAGATGGCACGGTTGTCATGATGTCTTTGAACAGGAGAGAATGCAAAACATGGACAAAAGTTAGTACTATGTTAGCAACAGTTGCAACACTGCGTGAAAACAACTGGGCTAAATGTAGATTGGTATAATTTTGTTTCAGTTTCATCAGAGTGATAAATATCTGGTCCTCAAGTGTGATCCCCTCAACCTTCCATCCAGCATAATAGTTTATTTCACCCTTGAATCTTGAAACATATCCCACAACAATATCAAGAACATCCTTAGTGGGTAGACCTGTCTCCATCCGTATCACCTCAGGGCTCAAGCTCTTAGCAGAGTAGTGTGCACTATAGTAACTTGACATTTCCTTGTGTTTAGCTAGTTCTGTTGAAGTCATATCAAGCTCTATTGACAGCAGAGCTTCTTTGGAACTTGTCTTTTCCTCTTGTGAGCATTCAGTGGAACATGGTTCAGAGTTCTCTTTAATCTCTTCAAGCACAGATGCTACAGTTGGTAATTTCGTGGGCTCGGCAGACACTTTCCGTTTTTTCTTGGGGGTAGGTGTACTGGGAGGTGTTGGTCCTGTACCTGGCAGCAAGTCCAAACTATCAAACAGCTTGTGCCTGTTTCTGTCACTGATGGTTGGCATATTTTCTTTTCGCCCATCTTTAAAGTGACAACTGCAAAGTCGCGAATGTTTGCTGGGCTTTCTATCTCCTCTCCTATAACAGAAAAAGACAGAAGCAGTTACTATACTTGCGCTTAAAAAACCCAAAGTTTAGTTGGTCACATGCTTAACCTTGTAGTCTAAGACGTGAATGCGAAGCGAGTATTTCTCTGAGCTTGTTACTTAATACTAGTTAGTGTAAAAGCTTTGATACTCACAACTATCATATAGTTTTTTAGTAACTAAATAATCTTAGATCAAGACTGAAGACAAGGAAAGGCAAAGCCGCGAGAAAACAAATAAGACAAGAAAGAGAAACAGCTAATCGTGAATCAGTTTGAGATAAAAAAAAAAACAGCTATTTCTAATCGATGGTACAGCATCGAAATATATATTTTTCGAAAAATACTCACCTTACAAATGATATCCACTTATCATAGAGTGTTTTATGTTTTTTCTGGTCTGGAAACGAAAAGAATCGGCAGCAGTGGCTTTCAGATGTGCGATTGCAATCTGGATGAAAACACTGGCCCATCGCAAACTTCGTCTCCGTTGCGTTTTGACTCGAATTATTGCTCACCAGGTGCTTTTGTCCGCTTATTATACTCTTCAATAGTAAGGCCAAAGGTTATCTTGATTCTCTTTATCTTATTTCTATTATTGGAGGATAAATTGCGCTATTATAGCTCTTGAAGTGCTCGAGGTCAACGACAATGTGTCACGCTAGGGACGCCATATTGGTTTGTTTAGACCACAGAATTCCGGTGCTATGGAAACGTGACGTAAGCACTTTAGGACTCTATTTGCAATAGCTACGGGATTACGTCACAATGACGTTTGTTGAATCGGGAACGTCGTAAGCTTTCTAATTTTATTGTGTCATTTGGCAGCGATGACCAAACTAATCTAGAATTTCTATACCTGATAAACGCATGTTTTTTTTGTCATCGAAGATTTTCGTATTTTCCTTATATTTTGTGTGTGAAAGTTTCTGTTTTTATTAAATATAAGTTTCACAAGTGTGGCAATTTGATGAAGGTACGCCTACAAGCCATAAACAGCCTCGCACGTCGTTCACCTTTCGACATCAAACGCTGCTCGAGTCTCATTTGTCTGTACGGAATGAAGGGTTAGCTATTTTCCATTTAACAAATGGTAAACACCACAGCGTACACTATTGAGTTATGGATGCACGCGGGAGGTTGCTAAGCACGAAAGAAGCGTAAGAGTCGCTCGAGGCGATAGCCGAGAGCGACTCTAGCTTCTTGAGTGCTTAGCAAACCTCCCAAGTGCATCCATAACTCAATAGTGTACGCTGTGGTGTTTACCATTTGCTTTATAACATAACATTGATACATTGTAGCTAAAGAGTTCCCTTTTATTTAACAAATCTTACGTGACCAGAAAAAACAGGCGCGCGCGGAAAAATAGTCTTTGCATTTGCTCACGTCAGCAGCGTACACCCATGGGCAAATGGGGGACGCTAAATTAACCAATCAGAGCGCGCGCTTTACTTTGGTTATTTTATAAAACCTTTTGTGGTCGTCAGCTTAATAGCTGTTAATTATCACATATCGGCGTGTCGGCGACATCTTTCAAGGCTTTTGTTCGAAAAATTTCAGGCCACCTACGCATGCTCAGGCTTGTGGCACAAAGATATCAAGGGAGCCGAAGCACATCATTTCCGACGACCTTTGCTACTGAGTTAGCCCGGGTTGTTGTCTTCTTTTCTTGACGGCTTTCTTTCGAGTCCTACTGTTTTTACTCTCATTTGGACCTACATGCAATGAGACTGTGAGTTTGACCATTTTTGAGGGTCTTCCAGGGGGTCCTTGTTCCCTTCCAAAATTGTCCTATGTTCCCATGTTCCCACCCTGTTTCCTTATTTGTTCCCCGTTTAATAAATTTGCTTGCCACTTATCACCGCCCTCAATTCCCTCCCGCGAAAAAGAAAGAGACCAGAAACAAAACTTATAAAAAAATAGAATACATTTTATGAGAATGAGATGAAAATGGTTAATGAATAATCATAAATAAAGAGCTTATTCAAGCGTAAGATATATTCAATTATTAAAAACTGGATCAATAGATAATGCAATTCAAGACTTTAAATTGGCTTAGCCATCATGGTATATAAGCCAATATACCATAATCTAATATCTGTACATTGTAATATCCGGTTTCTTCTTCACAAAATAAAGTCGAGAAGATTTGTCTAATATCTTAGCGGCGTTTTTTTTAATGAAACAATTATTCCACTCGCGCTTGTTGGATATGAGATGATTATAGCCCACTCGGCACTACGCGCCTCGTTGGCTATCTATCATCTCATATCCAACGCGCGCTCGTGGAATAATTGTTAAATATTAGCAAGATTTGGGAAACCTACCTTTTAACTCCCGCTCCTTCGTCATCAGTTTAGTAATCGCTGCATTCCACTGTTCTTGGGAATCAATCTCAAATACTCTACCTTTGGGACAGTTCGTTGTGACTTGAAACTCTTTCACACTGATCGTCACTCTGAATCTCGCTATGCTTAGCTGGCTACACCGATCTGCGATTCGAAATCCTTCCCTAACTCGAACAATAAAATCAAATATTGCCTTGTCACTTTCGCCCCCTATTCCCATTTCAAAGGACCAACGCATTGCTGGTTTTTCATCGCCATTTCTATAAATCGCAGCAGTGACAGGCAGCACAACACGAACGGCAAATCTCTCCGCCATCTTGGCAATCTGTGACAACAGATTCCCGCCAACTTCTCGCACCCAGACTCCCAGCTGATTGCTTTGTCTTTATTTGAATTCTTGTGTACGTAAAGAAAGACGAAACGAATGACAGTAGTGCATGAATTACCACTGATAAATAAAATATCAGAAATAACGGTCTTTATTTCTTATATCACACTATTTTCTCCTCTAATTTGTACAGTTATATTACCCTGTTCCCTAAAAATAGGCTTATGTTCCCTTCAATATTTTGCCTTTGTTCCCTTGTTCCCCAAAACCCCTGGGAAACCCTCATTTTTACCAAGTTCAGCTGAAGCTTTTGATATTAGAAAAATTTTCAGCAATTATAATGAGTGTTATGCTTTCTGTGACGTTAATTAAAATGTAGGATTCTCGCTTAAATCATTTTCCCCAGCAGAATCGAATTTCTGCCTTCCCAACCCTAGTTTCTACTGACCCACTTCATTTACAACTTGATATGGTTTGACATTCAATAAATTCAACAGTTCATAATGGAGAATAGGCAGAGAGCCTACGAAGAACCCTTGCAGGACCCTCTTGTACCGCGCATCCGAGGATTGACTGGTTAATTGCATTAGAGAATTTCAAATTTTATTCATAGGAGTTGTGAGAGGAAAAGTTGCCATTAATTAGGAGGGAAGTTGCGGCGCCTACTGTCAGACAGTGTCATTTAGCAACCGTTTCTCCGGTGGAACTCCTTTCGTGTTCGCTTCTCTTAACCATGGAAATGTCTCATCCATTGTTCACGATTCGGCATTCATTTGGGTTGAAGATGTCACTGCAGCCGATTTCAAAGCCTGTTTGGTGCAAGGAGGACAGAGTTCACTAATATCGATTGGCTCGCGTTCCACGGTGCTCAATCGGGACTTTATCATGGGAAAACCAGTTTCGGCCAGTTTACCACTGGAACAAAGTGTGAACAGGTCTCATTTCCTCAGGTAATTTAAATAATGGAGTTTACTTCGTTTGATAAGTCTCGGCACGATGTTCAAAAAACCATCAAGAGTGTTAAAAATCCTCAACTACTATGTAGTCTCCTTCGCAGCCGTTCTTTAGGGTGTCACACAACGCTTTCGTTGCAAGACATACCCGCGATCAGAAGGCAACCATTTCGTTAGGAATTTTTGATAAGCGCGATAACCCTTTGCTTTGCTAAGGTAGAGAGCTCGTCTAACCATATTAGTATATATACCATAGAGATGAAAAATGGCTGATAGCAGGAGTTTTGCCTCTCAGGTCTTCTCACAGCTGCTCAAAGTCCAAGTAATTGTTAAACACACTGCATCAAACCAATCACAGGACGCCATGAGCGTTTGGATTGAAAGTCTCTCCACAAGCCAGTTCGAAGTCTGTTTAAGGGAGTCGAGGACGTTTGATGGACCTCACAGCAATCTTTTGGTGGTATGTGGGACAATTTCAATGAGTCTATATATTTATAATACTTTTTTCATTTTGTAGCATAAACTCAATAAAACTCAGACTCAGCGTTTTGCAGCGGGCGGGTTTGACTGCAATTTACAGAAACTTTCTTCTCGTTCCACAGAGAGTTTTAAAAAAATGCTTCACCCTTCTATAAAACACTTTTGAGCTTGGAGTATTTGGTCTGGTTACTTAGTTCCCCATGCCTTACCGAAACTAAAATTAATGCCACTGTCAGACCTAATATCGCCTGTCCCTGTTTCACTATTCTATGTTTTTTTATTGTTGAATGAATTCTAGAACTGGATGGCATATACGAATTATCCATCTTCGTGGGGAGCTAAAGGGTCCTCGGAAGTTGTGTTTTCTGAATATGAGACACCAAATGCAAGAAATAGCTACGCCTTATGCAAGGTATGTGCACATAAGAGATAGCACTGCGTTTATGTCTTCCCAGTTTTATAGTGCCAATTTCAGTAATGAATCAGGTACGTTTGGATCATCACATCATGTCTTTCTTCCACCATATGTTTTTTGCATCTATTGCAGAATATCAACTTCACAAGCCCATTGTATGAGCCACCAGTTGTTCTCACGACTGTGCTGAATGGACCCAACAATCGTGTTAACATAGGAAGTCAAGTAAAAGGTCCCTTAGTCAGTTGGCTGGAGGTATATTAACTTTTTGCACCCTCGCTTGTTATAAAACAAACTTGCTTACACAAACAATTTGTCAACTTTACAGAGAGAAGATGGCTGCACTTGACTTTGGATAATTTCTTTTTTCTGCTAAAACTGACCGATTCTTCCACCCGTCCAGATATCCATCTACCTATCCTTCGATTCCTTCCAACATCTGAGGATGCATATATCCCATACATGCATGCATGCATCCGTACATTCATCCAACCATCCATGCATCCATCCAGTCATCTATCCTTCCAGGCATCCTTGCATCCTTGAACACATGCATTTGTGCAGCTATCTACCACTTGTATTCATTCAGTCATCTACCCGTTCCTATATTAAGAATAGACATCTATTTCAAAACAACTATCAGTCTAGTTAAGTAAGAAATGGTAATGTGTGTATGTCGCTCATTCATCCCTTCCATACAATCCATAATACACGATGTGTTTTCAAACAGGTTTGCTTAATACTAGGTTCGGTTGTAGAGCAAAGGAAGATGTCAAACAATCATTATGATTAATGACCAATGTTTCTTCACACAATTATATTATTGTTATATCTATTAACAGTATTTTTTTCAGACAGGTTACGTAGAACTTTTGTTTAAGTCATCTTGTCCTCCTCCCACCTCATTTACGAGGATGAAGGAATTTTTATGACTAGATCTTACCTCGTGCAACCTTTTTGTTTGATAGGAAGTAACCAAGTCTTACTTTCGAGTTTGTATCAAAGATGACGCAGGGCATGATGGTCAGAGGGCAAATATAAATGTGGACTATTTAGTTGTAGGAGGTAAGTTATGGAATGAACCATTTCTGTGTTTTCTTCTCGTTTTTCAATATAGCCTTCTTAAATAACGGTGTATCGTGCTTGCTTTTTCTAGACCTCGATCCCTGTATGAATGCAAGCTGCAAGTACCACAGTCATTGCGTTGCCTTGAGTCCTCGGCAGTTCACATGTCGCTGTAAAAGCAGCTGCCCATCATTCGAAGAACAAGTCTGTGCCTCCAACGGCCGTACTTTCAGAAACCTCTGCTTACTGAAGAAAGAAGTTTGTAGAACAAAAGGAAACTATTCTTATTATCACCCAGGAAGTTGCACAGGTATCAGAAGTATGATTATAATAAGTAAACAGCGAGGCTGAAAACAGGGGGGGGGAGCGGAGATTGACCTGAATTTTGTCGCTCTTTTAACAAGAAAGGTAACACGTGAGTCGCAATCGAGAGCGTCACTAAACAGGTACATGTAACTATGGAGACTGTTGTTTTATGAAACTAATTTTAACAAATTCATTCCTTTCGGGGCGTCAACTTGATGAAACTTTCCACCGAGTCAGTACTCCGATTGAAGATGGACAAACAACAAAAACTGTGCGCGTAGCATTTATTTCTTTGTATATATTTTTCTCGGTATATTAGCATCTCTATTGCTAATATACTTATCCTCATCATCATCATCATCATCAATTTTTACTGAAAATAGCTATCGACCAATGAGCGTGAGAGAATTTCTACAGTTCTTTATATTAGAACACTACGAAGCGACCAGAAAATACTCTGAGGTCTTTGTTACAACAACTTTGTCCTCTCAAAGAACCAATTACTAAGCTGATTTGGTCTGGATTCAATTGTTTCTGCTGATTTGCAGGTTTTCCACTCCAAAGAGGAAGACATAAGTTTCGGAACGTCCCTTCCTGGGCAGAGGATCAGTGCGAATCCATAGACTTTGATCCTTTTGTATTCTATCCTCACAAGAAAGTCTACGTGCAACTTACTGTTAATCACTTTAATTATTCTGATCCCGGCACCGTGCATGAGGCCACCACACCCTGGGTTGAGAGCGTCAACAGCACTCAGTTCACAGCCTGCGTCACTCGAGCTGGTAGGAATGATTACCCCTCGGATAGCTTTGCCACAGTTGATTGGGTGGCATATCAGGGTACTCCCTCTGGGGGAGTGGCTGGTGAAGAAAAGTTCTCCAGATGGTGGACTGGAACTAGCTGTCAAACAATTACCCTTCCAAGCGTATGTAAACTGTTGTAATCATGGATTGTAAGGGGGGTAGGGGGGAGAATCTCCTTGATTTGGCCTGAATAGGGATGTGCCGCGTATTACAGGAATATCATTTTGGACTGGGACCCCTAAACAAAGTACAGTCTTAACTTAGAGGTCTCGGTGTGCTTTTGTGTGAAAAGAATTGCTTTATTTCAACGTAATTCTAGGCCTACTGTTGGGATATACTGGAAGTTGCCTCCTCAATGATGATATGCACGAGGTCGACTGTTTTAATCCCAACAGCGAAAATTGGATTTTATTTCCTTAACAGGTTTAGGTTCTGGAAGGTTCGGGGCGTACTCCCGTGCACGCTTCAAACACAGAATCGACGTGCAAGAGATGGGGTGGGGGGTGGGGGAGGGGGTAAATATCGCCAGTGGACCTCTAATTGGTTCAAATATATCAACTCAAGATTGCGTTTATCCCTTAAGCTACTTGAACATTATTGATCCAATTATTTTTCTTTCAGGGAAAGTTCCTCACCTCGCCAACAGTAATTGTAACTGCTGAACACTACAGGACAGGTTTAAAACATGACGCTACCTGCGTGTGGCTGGAAGATGTCTCAGCGAGTTCGTTTAAGATTTGTCTACGAGAGTTTCAAAACTTTGCAGGGGTTCATGATGACATCTCTGTGGTTAGTATTAAAACACAGGGCAGGAAACTACAGGATGTATATTTTTGTTTTGTTTTGTTTCAAGCACCATATTTCGGCTTCTCAAATCAGCCTCCTTGAAGTATGAGTTGAATTATCGAGGAAACTTCGCGTTCCTTCGCGTTTTTTTTTCTTTTGTTTTTGCGATGCTCAGGATTTATTTGCGCTTCAATAAAGAAAAAATGCGTTTTTAGGTTTACAGATTGAGTCTCTGTTACAAAAGTATTTTTCAGTGGGAATAAATACTTAACCTTAGCAGAATTAATAAAGAGGGAAAGACAAATTCTGCCAAAAAAGATCAGCATTTTTCTTTTTTTTTTAAAACAAAACTCGCTTTTCAGGAAATTTGATTCTTTTCACGCTGAGCTCTCATTTTTTCCTTTTTCCTAACCGCTCTTTTTGATTTATTTGGTTTTTGTTTAAGATACCCAATTTGCATTAAAGAAAACTGATGAATTTTCTACTTTTTTGTACCCTCTTATAGAATTGGCTGGCGTTTGATTCCCTTCATAGACCACTCTTTAGAGAACACAATGATGTCAGCTTTCAAAGCAACCTTTCGCCTGTCAAGAACTATAACTTTGCCTTCTGCAAGGTAATTCAAATTGATTAAGGCGGGGGGGGGGGGGGGGAATCAAGGCGAAGATTAGCCTACGTTAGGCTCTCGCTCGGTGGAGACAGGTGAAAAAATGGAGGGAGCACTGGAAAGAAAAATTGGGCTCCTCTTGACAACTACTAATTCGCTTCTCCATTCGCTGAGGGTAAAAATGGCTAATATAACGAAGAAAACTGTTTCTATCCTTCAATTTGTCTATGTTAGCGAAGGAAAAGACGACAAGTAGACAAATTGATTTTTCTTAAGCAACAGTTAACCACCAGGTTTTAGGATTCCCTGACACGGTCTGAATCCAAATACACTTGCCAGATTTTGACTTTTACAATCATAGAATGTAAGCTTCACCGGAAGTTACAGCAAATCCCCAAGCGTGCTTTTGACAGCCAAACATTCTACTTCTGGAGGAAATGCTGCTGCAGAATGCAATGGTATAGTGAGCTGGATAGAGGTAATTTGAAACTGTGTAAGAATGAATACAAACAACTGAACAAAGCATGCGTAAATCGTTACTTTTAAATCACACAGAGGAATGACCATTTTACCCATGTCTGTATTGTGATAACACAACCTTATTCATTGTACCACTCGAAACAAAGGAAAAAAGTTCGCAACTACTCCAATTTCAATGCTAATAGGTTTCTTTCTGAACTGCAAGAAACAGAATGGGATAATCTTTAAAACATTGACGCAAACAAATCATTCACAACTTTTTACAAAAAAATAAACTCCTTGGCAAATAAGCATGCTCCGGTGGACTCTCTCCAGGCGCAGGGAAAAAATATTATCAAAACCATGGATCACCAAAGGAATTCGAACTTCAATACGAATCAAAAATAATTTATATTTTAATGCTGATTGAGAGAACTATAAAGTATACCGAAACAAATTAACTAGCCTAACGCGTTTAAGCAAGAAGAATTATCATGAACGTTATTTTTAAGAAAATATTAACAACTCCAAAGAAACGTGGAGAGGTATAAATGAAATAATTTCAAGAAAGACTAATAGAAGCCAATCGTCAATACACCACCTTCTTAACGCCGACTCGGAAACGATATTCAACCCAAAGGAAACAAGTAATTCTCTTAACACTTTCTTTGCAACTGTTGGACAAAAGTTGGCTTCGTGTATCCCTTCTTCGTCGCTGGATCATGATTTTAGTACTTTCTTAGACCCGCCAATAGAAAGTTCCTTTTATTTTGGCCCTTTTGTTCCTGTAGAAGTTGTTGCTGAAATCAATCTATTGCCAAATAACAAAGCCTATGGACTCTATTCATGCCCGGTCAGTATTTTGAAATTGTCTAGCCATTTTATCTCTCAACCTTTAGCTCAAATTTTTAATGTTTCAGTATCCTCAGGTTCTTTCCCAGCCAAACTTAAAACCGCCAAAGTAGTTCCAGTCTTTAAATCAGGAGATGCATCTTAGCATGGAAATTATCGACCAATCTCTTTGCTATCAGTTTTCAACAGAATATTTGAAAAGCTGGTTTATAAAAAGACTTGTTAAGTTTGTCAATAAGCACAATATATTTTATATTCATCACAATATGGATTCCGCAGTAAGCTTAGTACACAACACGCTGTTCTAAAAATCTTATTTGACATTTTTACTAATTTTGATAACGGTCAATTCACTCAATTCACTTTTTGCTTATTCATTGATTTTAAAAAGGCTTTCGACACAGTTAATTATGAAATTCTTCTCTCAAAACTTGAAAATTATGGCTTCAGAGGTATAGTGAATAATTGGTTTAGTCGTACTTAATTGGTCGTAAACAGTACACGACCGTCAATGGTTATATATCTGATGCTCATCAAACCCTCTGTGGAGTACCCCAAGGCTCTGTACTGGGACCCTTGCTTTTTCTCTTGTATATAAATGATATATATAAGTCTTCAAATAAACTTCAGTTTTACTTGTTCGGCGATGATGCTAGTTTAATTTATGCAAACGGCGATCGCGAAAAAACTTGAATCTGAGATTAACGAAGAACTTAACAAAGTTTCCTCGTGGCTAACTGTCAATAAATTAACCTTGAACATCGAAAAATCCAATTGTATTATCTTTCGCTCACGCCAAAAGACTAGTCCTTTTTCTCCTGATATTAAAATGGTAAATAGCAATTCAAACACCAGTCAACTCTTACAAATGAAAGACTACATTATATATCTTGGTGTACTTATTGATTCGAATCTTTCATGGAAAATTCATGTAGATTACTTTTGTCAGAAAATGAGTAAAACAATCGGAATTATCGCCAAGCTGAGACATTTTGTTCCCCGTCATGTACTTCTCACTTTATACCGCTCTTTAATCTTACCCTATATCAGCTATGGCATTTGTGCTTGAGGTCACACTGCTGAAGCGCATCTTCATAAACTACTAGTTCTTCAGAAGAGAGCCCTTAGGCTAATGTTCTTCGCTGATCCAAGAGCTCATGTAGTTCCGTTATTCTTACAAACTAAACAGTTGCTGATATCATTCTTGTGCTTTGAGCTAATGAACCTTTTAATGTACGATGTCGACAATAATCTCGTTCCTGATAACATTAAGAACATGTTCACGAAGCTGGCTTCTGTCCACAGTTACCAGACTAGATCTGTTACCAATGAAAATTATTATGTTGAACAAGTTAGAACTGAAAATATGAATACTGAGAGCTTTCTCTATTTCTGACACCTTGATCTGGAACAGTATTCCATTTCCTATGAAAACATTTAAAAGATCAATTTAAAAGCGCAATAAAGGAAAAACTCTTTGAAATTCTGAAAAAAGAGGATGATTATATAAGAATTGCTGCTATTAATTTTCAAAATTATAACTGTGTGTACGTCCAGTATATACTACAGTCTGCTCTCCTGTTTCATTCTGTCTATAAGCCACACGGCAAACAAAATTTCTTTTAGGATTGCTCGTCTATATATTATAATTATACATATAAATATTAATTTTCTATAGAATTCTTTTCTTCTTTTTTTTATTTTCCTCTCTTGCGCCCGCCTCGAATAGCCCTAGCCACTTGTAATTTTCTTATTAAGCTTAAATAAATTTGTTGTTGTTGTTTGTTGTTGTTGATCTGACGAGAATAGCATGTCATTTCGTGTCATTTTAATGCCGCAACTGACTTAGCTACACGTACTGCTGAATTAGCCGAATATATTGCAACAAGACATGGATACCTCGATGTGTGGATACCTATCGAATGCTAAAATACTGAATTTCCAAGCATGCAGGTCTGTCGCCTCTCTTGGGCCATCTGTAAGTCTTGAAGCTATATTTATATCCATTTAAAATGCTTTTTTAATAGTTCATCACCACCTCTGGCTTTAGAATATGTGTTAAGGAAGTGTTTGTCAATCGCTTTGATCCACTAACTGTATCATATGCAGTTCTAGCAGGTAAAATCTGGTAAGGTGTCCTTGATTATATAATAATGAGGTGCAGTCCCTTTCCGGACGCATTTCTTGGAACACCTGCTTTCTTTCCTTCCCCTCCCTCCTCATTATCCTTTTTAAGATTTTATAAACACCGCCTGGCGATGAAGAACAAGAAAGAGATACAAATGATGTGAATTAATTTTTATTAGTGCTTAGTAAGTGGTGTCCTAAACAACTGTGTTTTGGAGTGTGAGTTAGAGTCTCGCACCATAAGTGTACGATCAAAATCAGGTTTGAATTTTGAACGAACAAACGAATAAGCAAGCCAAGGAAAAGCAAACAAATTAGCTCTTCCCCCCCCCCCCAAAAAAAAAAACCAAACAAACAAACAAAGAAGCAGAAGAAAAATAATTACACCTAACCCAAATAAGGAAATCATGCTGAAAACGAAAAGCATTTATGAAATAATGTTTTATCATAGTAAATGTGATTGAAATAGATGTGTTTCACCTTTCTTCAACAGACATATGCCTGGAAGGATGGGCGTACTATAAGGGATACTGCTACAGAAGAATTTCTTCCTGCGATTCCTGGAGTGGGAGCCAGGCAACGTGCGCCACTCTGGGGGCTAGTCTTCCCAGCATTCACAGTCAGGAAGAAAATGTGTACATACAGAGTCTACATGGCGGTGACCACTCGTGGCTTGGCCTTTCTGACCGGAACACTGAAGGAACATTCGTGTGGAGTGATGGATCGCAGTTTAACTTTCATTACTGGGCAAGCCATCAGCCAAATAATTTTCACGATGAGGACTGCGTCCATACTCTTGGTGTCCTCAAAAATCATAAGTACAGATGGAACGATGTAAATTGCTCAGACTGTCATAAATTCACCTGTAAGAAAGGTAAGTCTGCCAGATTATGGCGAATTTTTTTTAACTCGGGGCGAGGTTCTGTAATGTAAAAGCAATTCAAAACGTAATTGTACACGGCTTGGGTACCTGTTTTTCGATTTTTAGGCTTTTCATCCATCAAAATGACAATGCAGCCAATTCAAAGTTTCTTTGAGCTACCTAATAAGTTTAAAGAAGAGAAAAATATTTCACGAGTGAAATTTCAGTACTGTTGTTCCAGTAAAACTTCCAAAACACCAAAACTATGTTTCGGAGCAGCAGACTATTCCTATATGATAGTTCACTATTTCAGAGGCGGAATAAAATTTTATCAAAAAGTTCGGGTTTACCTCGTCCAAAGTAAAGAAATCTTTAACAACGCATTAATTACATTCGAATGTATTCATTCTGCATACGATCATTTGTCGTCGATTTTTTTGTTACTTCTCCTCAAATTCAGGTGATATTATTTCATTATTTCATTCAGTTTCTTTCTTTCCCGCCCGTTCTTCCTTTTCCTTTGACATCGAGGATGGGCAGTTTTTGACGAGTTTACTGAAGCATTAGTGACTTTAACACAAAATAGAGATGTATATATCATGGGTTACGTAACGCTTTTTTTGGGGTGTTGCATGGTCTGATGGCATGTTGTTACAATTGCTTCATTACCGGTAGGCTATATATTCGAGCTGTTGTCGATCGTCAGTTATATTTACTCGCGTCTTACGACCGTCCCCACGCCCTCAAAATTTTAATTTTGAGGGCACTGGGTATTTAAAAATACCCAGTGACTAGGGATTGTCAGTTTCTCTTAGTATTTTATTCCATATACGGACATAGTTTAGATTGTTTCGTAGGGTGGTTTTTCTTGCTTTATTTTTTACATTTCCGAGTTTTCATTCATTTGATGTACCATTCCTTTAAATTTTGTTGACGAATGCATAGTAAAGAGGGTCGCATACGGCTCGTGTTGACACACCCCAATTATCGTTACTTATTGAATGATAAATGTTTCGTATCCGTTTGAGCGGGGTAGCGAATTAGAATGTAAGATCTATTTAATAATTACTGATCCCTATGAAATTCTATTGTTCTCTCTCTGCATTAAATCAACGATTGTAGTCTATAAGATGACAAAACAACTGTATGAGGAAAACGGAGGCGGTCCTTTTTGTTAGCAGGGAAATTATCAGGGGTAATATATATAAACGCGCTAAATAAGCATGCTGCAATATTAAAAATATTGCAGTGTCCAGGCTGCAATATTAAAAATATTGCAGCGTGCAGGTTACAATTTTTAAAAATATTGCAGCTTTTTTTTAGGAAATTTAATGTATTAAGCCGAAACTGATAGCTTATCACATTGTCAACATTACCGTTTGCGTTTAACTCTCGTTCATTGCACCTTAATTTTTTGTTTCGAAGTGCCACTTTAATCAACTAAAACTTTCAAACACTGAAAATAAATACAATCAAGGAGACTGATAGTATGCAGCACAATCTATTGCATTAAGAAGTATTATATTCATCAGTTTATTTATAGGAAATAACAATTCTAGTGGAATTAGTGCTAACAACTACTGACTGATTACTACCCTCTTGATCACATTTTTCCGGACTTACTACTTTAACCTCTCGTGTAGTATAATTTTCCCCGTAGAGCTCTGTGTAATAAATAATCCTTCGTCTTCCGACGAATCCATTCTCTTTCTAAACCCACGTTCGCACTGAGTAAAATGACTGAATTCTCTGGCTTATGAAGTATGCAAATTAGTAGTGTTACACGTATCGCACGAATTAATTCCATCATTAAAACTGTTTTGAACAATTATAACAACGAGCTACAATAACAACCCTCGGCACAATTAAAATCTAAGATATATTCATCACAACAAAGAACAATAGCAATGAGCATCACAATTATCACACACAGGTGCGACTAAAATCGAAGATCCAACACAGACACAGAACAATAGGATTTCATGGGATCAATATTCTTAATAGATAATTACTTCGGCACCCAGCTGAGGCCTACGACAATATTTCTCATAATGCCATGTGCCGAAGTAATTACCATTAATTATTCTCTCTAAACCCTATCGACAAAGCTACTAGATCACTCGCCCTAAACCTCGTGATTTAACAACCTTTCTTGTGTTCTTCTATATCCCGCGTGGCTTTATCACGCTATAAAACCCGAGAAAATGTGCTCTATTTCTTGATTATACTTAACTTTCATCACAATTCATTCGGACCAGGGTCCGGAACTATTCCCGCCCGGTAAATGACATACATTCCAATAGTACTTTTGTTCCTCCTTAGTTCCTTGAGGACTCTGAACTTCTTGAGATCGGCTAACTACTGCCGATCTCAAGAATTCCAGCAATAGTGATACAGCCTTATTGCAGTACGTTCATCATCAAACTACGAACTCATCTATGCCTACTAATAATGAATATTGATTATTGAGAAACAACTTAAGAAGTGATACACCAACGTTTGATTATTCATTATGAAGTTATCTGTTTATATTCTACTACGTAGATTACAATGAATGCAAGGACTTTGCTTACGACTGCCCAGTTAATGCCACTTGTGTGAACAATGTTGGGTCGTTCTCTTGCCAATGTCCAGCTGGATTTCGCCTAAACGGAAGAAATTGCACAGGTTTAGATACGTGTAATATCTAGGGATTATAAACATGTTTTTTTTTCCTATAGTTTTCAAGTTTTCTAAATATCATTGAATGTGTAAACTGAACCATGCAGGCTCCGTCCTGTAGTGGCGAGAGTTGGTCGACTTTTTCTCCCGGGGTGGGGGGACTCATATGAAACAGACGGAGATGCTCGTCGTCCCGCTTAGGGGTGTAAATTTAGGAAAAGGTCTCGTTTAGGGTTCCGCGAAGAAATACAGAATTACGCGAACAGAAACAGAAGTAAAATTTTCTTTTTAACTTGTTTTGTTTACCGTATTACCTCAACATTAACTAGTTTTCTATTTTACCAAGTGCCAAAGAGACAATGCATGAACATGAGTGGTCTCTTTTAGGGGTCAAAATTTGCTTAAGCCACGCCCAGATGGTCTCCTTTAGAGGTTAAATTTAAAAATTCCGACGAGCATCCCCGTCTGTTTCATATGGGAGTCCCCACCCCTGGCTTTTTCTACGTTATGTTGAGTAGATTAATTGTGTTTTTAGCGAACGTATAACACGAGCCTAACATTGTTGTTTTCGAAGGAAATTAGATGCGTAAATGTGGTCCTCTGGCATTTATTCCTGAACGCTTAGGTCAGCTTTCAGTTCATTTAGCTCGTAAGGGATTTCTCGGCCCTTGCTTTCAGAAGTGCTAACGTTTTTGAATGTAAACATCTACTTACTTGTATTGCGTGTTGACTGTAGAGAGAGGTTTTACAACAGAAGTTCAAATCTTTTCATTTAACAGACATCGATGAGTGCAGCTCGGGATCATTTTCCTGTCACTCTCGTGGCCAATGTGTGAATATCCCTGGTTCGTACGACTGCAAATGTTTACCAGGATATGTAGGAGATGGAAAGACTAATTGTGAAGGTAAACGTACCAGTTTTTAAGCCATAAATGTCTTCTTGTCCTCTCAGAGCGAAGATCCTCAAATTTACGAACTAACATTCTGTAACGATTAATTCTAATGTATAAGGACCAATGAGTAACTCTTCATTCCTCTTTGAGCTTTTGCACCTGAAACCGTTTCTTTCACATGGGTTGAACCCTAGGGTGAAATTTTCTGGTGGAAAGTCGATAGAGCATCAAACTAGGGCCAGAAACCTTATCACGCCTCTAACGTTTTATCTGAAATTTCACGAGCGCACGTCTGATGTACCTTCACGGCATGGTAACTCTTGACACGGGATACTCCGCCCCAAAGAGGTGGGAAGTGCTGCGTTTGGTCCGTACTTCAGGACCTCGAGTCTAATATTTTCCCGTCCGGGCTTAATTAACTGAGTCACTTAGTATTTTATCATTTGACTCGGCTGCTTTTGCCTTTGTTACTCTTTCTCACTTGCGAGGCCTTACGCTGGACTGCGCGATTTTTTCTGGTCTTGCTCGCGCCATCACCTACGGCTCTCATATCGCACGCATATGGCACTTGTGGGGCCGTATGTGGTCCACGATAAGACTTCTTTTCCGCCTTTCTTACTTACGTTCCTCTATTTCCGACAGCTCCACGCCTGACAGCATCAAGCTCTTGCGTGTTATCAAAATTAACAAGGACATCTGGATACTTCAGAATAACCCAGTTTGGTTCGCAATACAGCAACAATATGGATTGTCGATGGAATTTTTCCTCGAATACAAAAATAGAACTTGTCTTCCACAGTTTTAGCACTGAATCGTCTATTGATTTCGTGTCTGTGTACGATGGTGGGTCGGTGTCTTCGCCTCTGATAAGAAAAATGAGTGGATCTTCACTGCCGCCACCTATTACAAGTTCTTCAAATAATCTCTATGTAAAGTTTTCGTCTGATGGCACGAATGCGTTTGACGGTTTTCAAGCAACATATCGAGGTAAAGCTTTTCAAAAGGTGGCTCAAAATGGTTTCAATAATTAAATCATGAGTTTCAAAAGAACGTAATCATTTACCTAAAAATTTCAGTTAATAGAGCGGAGCGAAAAAGTAAACAGTGCGATAGTAGCTGAAGAGTAAAAAAACGAGAGAGAGGCTTAAGTCGGGTCGCGTAATCCGGCCCAAGCCTCTCGCCTACCATTGCGCCATTTGCCATCGCGTTTAGTTTTACTAAGAGAACGCCTGGAGCAAGCTTTTAATACACCAATTCTTTGATAGATCGTAGCTCCATGGTTTTTAAAAATGTATGTGTCAACACTTTGAGATGATGTTTTGACGTATGAGGTTACCTTGGCAACACGACTCTTATAAATACCCATAGCTTCAAGCCTTATGTGCTCGTAACTCGATAGAGAAGTTCTGTGAGTTCGGGAAAAAAATTAGGCATACTAGTCACTATTCAGAGCCACCTAATTTTTTCATAATGTATGATGGCTTTAGGCTGTAAAGCTGAATTTCCCTACATTTTATAGTCATCCGGCAAACGGTTATTTCATCTTACAAATATACTTTACTGTATCGCAGTTTCATATGATATCTTAGCACATGCAAATTAATTTTAATTAGTTCTGTAACCGCTGAAAGAACAATGTCAGTTACCTCAAGCTAGGTATCAACCTGGTACATATTCTTTCACTTCTGTTATCAGTTCTTACCGCTGGATCCATACGTATCAGTGGCAACACTGCTATTGGAAGGATTGAAGTCTACTATGATGGCCAGTGGGGTACGGTTTGTGACGATGCGTGGGATATCAACGATGCTAACGTAGTGTGCAGGCAGCTTGGCTACACACGAGCGAAGCGAGCCTACAGCGGCGCCACCCACGGCCAAGGTACTGGGCCAATTTGGATGGACGATCTGGCATGCTCAGGCAGTGAGTCTCATGTATATGACTGTAGACATCGTGGATGGGGAAACCATGATTGTACACACAGTAGGGACGCCAGTGTGGAGTGTTTGTCAATCCGTTTGGCGAATGGTGGCGCCAACTATGGCCGCATGGAGGTTTATCACAATGGGCAGTGGGGCACAGTCTGTGATGATAGTTGGGATATGAATGATGCCGATGTAGTGTGCCGTGAGCTTGGGTTTCCCAGTGCGTCATCAGCTCCTCACAGGGCACGATACGGTCAGGGATCTGATCCCATCTGGATGGATAACGTGAGATGTCGAGGAGATTCTTCTCTGTTGAACTGTGCACATAACGGCTGGGGAAGTCACAACTGTGGCCACGGTGAGGATGCCAGCGTAATATGTAACACCTAAACAACCCTGAAAACATTTTTCTTTTTTACTATGATCTCTAGACGCTGGAATCAATTATATTATTATAGTATGTAAAAGAGAAATATCACTCGGGAATGAGTGAAACATAAATTTAGAGTAAAAAAATCAAAAGCTCTCTGCGAGAAGGAAAAGATCACATTTTCTTTTGATCGCTTATACTTTGAATACCACATTTCGGGACCTAGTTTCTTTCGTAAATGTCAAGTTCTGTTAGAAACAAATAGAATTTTAGGTATCTGGTTTTTTGCTGAAGTTTTGCCGAAGGTTAAACATCGTCATGTTGATTAACAATCTGGTACGGTTTGAAAATAGGAACTCCATTAAGTAAGCTTTCATTTCACGTTTTCAATACTGCAAATTTTGTAAACTACTTCGAATGGACAAATTTAGGTAAATGAAAAAAAATGATTTGTACAATGTTCTTAGTTACAATGTCTCTTTTTTAATAATAAATAAAATAATAGATATGGCAAAGTAGCAGAAAGCTTTTTTTTTTTTAATAGATAACAACTTTCTTTCATCCTTCCATTATTCTTACAGTCTCCATACTGCGTATGAAATTTGTTATCGATTTCCATCTTGCCTGCCTGTGTACTAGTGTTAGGGCAGAAGTTACAGTATTTGTGTGGTTTTATATGTTTTCAACCTTTCTGCGATCTCTCTCGACAGTTTTCACCCTTCCATCCCGCCTTATTTCCTCCCCTTTGATGTTGAGTGCGTCCGCTAAGTCTCTCTAGTCTCATGATAAAAGAACATGTAATACTGTGTGACTACAAAACCTTTTTCCAATTTGAAGTCGTAATATGAATTGTTTTTGGCGTCACCAGAAATCGGGGACATTTTGAGCCCGTTACAAAATGTCAGCGGTCTATCGTATTACAGACAATTCAATATGGCGACGGCGGAAGTGAAGTGAACACGTAGCTTTCTGTTTTCGTAAAACCCCCCGAGAGAAAGGCCTGGTACCCTTCTATCCCAGAAAGCCAAAGGAGACGTCAAAACAAGGAAAATGGCGGCAAAGTTGTGCAGTTACTGGGACTTGTATCTTTCGTGTTCTTCCTTCCTAAAATTGGGGTATTTAAAAATGGCGTATTTGGCTTTTGAACTCTGTGAAAATACGAAGAGTTTCCCGGCTCGAGGAAAATTTGTGGGCCAACATATTCGACCGTTTACGAGCGATTTAGTTTAGCAAACTTCTGCAGAATGCATATCGAACTACGCGGTTGCGAATCTTCACAAGGTTGTTCCCACGACATAACAATTGTAACACCTAGTCGAAGCAGATTTTAAAAGTTTGTATGGGAGAATAGAGTCAGAATTATGAGTTTACTTGTTTACCTTGGGAAAAAGTAGGCTTGAATTTGAGTATTTCTTTTTCGCAGCGATAGACGCTTTAACCGATGCAGGCTGCATTTCCAAGTACGCAGCGAAAGAATATCCCATTCTTAGACAGCTATTTTGACAAAATAATCTTTTCCAATACATTTTCTCATACTGTTTCGGCGCCATCTTGCTTGTAACACGAGAATCGCCTCCGCCATATTGTCCCAAATTTCTGGCAATGATTTGAGTTTATAGGCGTAAATTAAAAAAAGTTTGGTTGGGATGTCTTTTAGGCCTTCAAGGGCCGTTGTGACGTGATGTGAAAGGTCAATACAGGTGAAATTTGGAAAGCTCTTAAACAGCCTTAGAAACACGACACCCAGTTTCTCTAAACTTGTGAATCACCATAACATGTTGTCCTTATGAAAAGACATCATCTTTGACAAACGAATATTGCTTTACATTTAAAAACTATTCGCCGAAAGGGAGGTGGTTAGTGGTGAATATTTACCGAGCCGCCGAAAACAGTCAGATAATAGAGCACAAAAAGATGAGTTTAAGTTATTCATTCCTGCAACGATTACAATATTTTCAGGCAAAAAATCCCGCGCGCGTTGCTCGGAATTGAATAGCAAAGGATATTCGGAGTTTGAGTTGCTAATCAGAGCGTGCCTTCGATGCTATCCTTTGTTTTAGTATATATTAAGATGATATATAGACAAGATAACAAGAGTGGTAACAAAACCAAGTACAAGACAAATAAAGCTTTGATATGTAGGCAGAGATACATTTATGTATAGGTATTAAACACTTACAGCGAGTAATATGATAACGGTTTTGTTGGAGCAAATCACATCAATCCCTTCCATGCGACCTCGCCTTATCAAGCTCTGGTGAAAGGTTTTTACTTCCGGGGTAACGCGGTTTGCATTTCCCTATCACCTCTGACTAGTTACAACTGTTCACCTGGCAGATAATTATGCTGTTTTGAAACTCATTATTCCGGAGTACTTAGGTTTTACTTCTTTATGCGATAAAGCAGTTCTTGTTTCTGTTTTGGAGCAACTTCTAGTTTTTCTCACTAAGCTAACGCGAACGCGAGTAGCTAGTGTCGCAAAACAAAAACCAAAGTAATCACCACGTCAAATGAAAATAGGGAAGCTATCGAAAAGCAAGTTGGGAAAATCTTGAAACCCGTGAGCGTAAAAAAAAGGCAGTGACTAGATTGCGATGTTCTTCAGAACTTTCTTCTGGGGGGGAAGGGGGATTGGGCACTAAGACAAAACTAATGCAAAGCAGGTTTACCATGAAAACTTGATCAAAAACTTACTCAATTATTTCAAGATTACCATAGTAATTATAGTTTTATGTTTCTATAATTATCATGGAGGTTAAAATGCAAGAAAATAGGCAGTCATGCAGGCCAAGAAAGTAGCAGAAGACGGGAAAATCACATGACCAGTGTTCGGTTTAGTTCCAGTCTTCGCTTCCATCGCTTCCTTTATCATGTTATGTTTTGCCACTTAGTATCCCGGTTACTGTGTGTTTTGACAGGCCGACGTTTGCATCAGTTCCACTTAAAGCCCACACAATTGTTACTTGGGTATCATCCTGATAATGATAGCAATACAAAGACTTGATGAATGAAGGAACGAAGGAACGAAGGCAACGAGGGAACAAGGGAACGAGGGAACAGCAAAATGAGGGAACAAGGGAACAAGGGAACAAGGGAACAAGGGAACAAGGGAACAAGGGAGCAAGGGAACAAGAGAACAAGGGAACAAGGGAACGAAGGTACGATGGAACGAGGTGACGAGGGAAAGAGGGAACGAGGGAATAAGGGAACGAGGAAACGAGAAAACAGGGAAACGAAGAAACATATTGGATGAGTGAATGAGTACGTGAAGAATGAGTGAATATGAATGAATGAAGGAATGAGGAAATAAACAAGTTTGGATCATTGTGGATAAGTGCATAGATGAAGGATAAATGAATGTATGAATGAATTAATAGAAGTATGATTGGACGGATTAGAAACAATATTGAAAGCCTGTTACTTGTTCTTTACATTTAAAGAAAACTGGTAACCAACCATACTGGCCTGTTATAGGTTATGAAAAGCTCCTCTATTCATAGTACACAGTTTTCAATTTCTCACACAGATTTATTTTTTGAAATTTTGGCACGGCATCAATATGCAAAGCCATCGGTGACCAGCTTTCTTTCCTCGAATTAAGCCAAATTTTGTGATTGATTTTTATAGCCTGCAGTGTCTGGCTAAAAGTCTTACCTGGAACTGCACATCATTGGCAGTGTCGCCTGTTACAGCATCCCTGGAGAACTCCAACATGGTTGTACCGTCCTTTTCACTCACCTTTGTTAGGAGGAAGCTTTGGTTTGGGTCTCTGGTTGGTTTTGATAAGGAGGTGCTCCAGTAATCCTGTTAGCAAATGAAGGCCAATGCTATTAATTTAAATTGCATATTTATAGAGTTTGTTAAAGGTTAGCGGGCCCTACCTTGTATTTACTCTAAAATAAAAGTTCATCTATATTATTTTCACTAATTTGTTTGTCTCTCTTTCATTTGCAATACGTTTGTGAGTCAGTTATGGAGTGAGTAATTCATTGAGTCAATCTATCAGTCAGTAGTCAGTAGGTCAGTTAGTCAGCTATTCAGTGAGTCGGCAACTCAGTTAGTTGTTCAGTCAGAGAGTCATTTAGTCAATTAGCTATCCAATAAGCTAATCAGTCAGTCAGTCAGTCATTTAGTCAATTAGTTATTCAATAGGTTAGTCAGTCAGCCAGTCAGTCGGCCAATCAGTCAGTCAGTCAGTCTGTCAATCAGTCTGTCAGTCAGCCAGCCAGTCAGTCAGTCAGTCAATCAGTCAGCTAGTCAGCCATGCAGTCTGTCAGTTAGTCAGTCAGACGTCAGTGTGTCAGTGAATTTGTCAATGAATCAGTCAGCCAGCCAGTTGCTCGGCGGTCGGTCCATTAGTAGGTTGCCCAGTTCGCCAAGCTGGTCAGTCAATTAACCAACCAATCAGCCTATCACTCAGTCAGTCAATCAATTTGTTCATTCATCCAGGCTTTCTTTATACCAACCCACATATGTCCGGCATTGGAGGCAGACCCAGCCACAGCTATATCGTAGTTTTTCATGCCTCTTCCATCAGCTTTTGTGGTAAATCCTACAGCACACCAACCGGTTGTTTTACAGGTCATGTTGAACATCAGTTTGCTGTTGCTGTAGGTCCATTCGAGTTTGAATGAGCCATCGGGAGACATGACACTTGCGTATTTTGGAGGAGCCATTGGAGTCGTGGGAGCCACGGATTCTTTTGTCGTTGGAGCCACCGATTCTTTTGTCGTTGGAGCCACCGATTCTTTTGTCGTTGGAGCCACCGATTCTTTTGTCGTTCGAGCCACCGATTCTTTTGTCGGTGGAGCCACCGATTCTTTTGTCGTTGGAGCCACGGATTCTTTTGTCGTTGGAGCCACCGATTCTTTTGTCGTTAGAGCCACCGATTCTTTTGTCGTTGGAGCCACCGATTCTTTTGTCGTTCGAGCCACCGATTCTTTTGTCGTTGGAGCCACGGATTCTTTTGTCGTTGGAGCCACCGTTTCTTTTGTCGTTAGAGCCACCGATTCTTTTGTCGTTAGAGCCACCGATTCTTTTGTCGTTAGAGCCACCGATTCTTTTGTCGTTGGAGCCACGGATTCTTTTGTCGTTGGAGCCACCGATTCTTTTGTCGACATCATTGTTGCCGATGGTTGTATGGCTGTTGTTGATGGCAACGGCGGAGGTTCCTTCGCTAAAGAAATCAAGTTATATCTCCCATCCAATATTTTGGTCTTGTCGTGTTTTGACAAACCATTATTGTTCGCATCACTGGTGGCTTTCGAAGAGAATATCACTTTAACTCCGGTGGTATTCTGCACAAAGGAAAAAAAATGAATAAAACAAAGGAAATATTGCAAAAAGATGGGTTTTCCTCAGTTTCGAAGGGGGTGGGGGGACGGGGTGGTAGGTGGTTTGAGAGCAGATGCTGGGGATGAATCGTTCAATCGGGATCTGTTAGACATGTTCCCTAAGAATATCTTTCTTCCATATTTCCTGTAGGAAATTCTTTGGATAGGGTGGATGGGGGGGGGGGGGGGGGTCTAAGATACTCGTTTTCTTCCCCACTGAAGGATTTCCGCTGAAGGATTTCTGCTGCGAACAACTCGGCTTTTCGGCATGAAAAGATATCATATCGACTTAAAACTAGAAAAGGCGAGTTTAGAGCAGTGTTGTCATCTTTACGCTACTAAATCGTATCATTAATACCTTAAATTGGACGTCTTCAGCATCTCCCGTCTCAGCATCCCTGTAAAACTCCACAGTGGTTTTCCCAGCAGCTTCAGAGGCTGATATGAGTTTGTAACTTTGTATTCCATCTTTTTTCGGTGGTCCCGGCCCTCGGCTCCAGTGATCCTTTCAAAACAAAGTCCAACCGCCTCAGGTTTACCATAAAGCGTCAAAGTGAAAAATGCCACCGTTTATAATTTCAACGTAAATTTTTATATAGAGAATTTGTCAATTGAGTATCGTAGAACCAAACCCAACGTACTCAGGGCAGCCAATCAGAAAAAGTAGGAGCGATGATAACTCAAAATAAACCATATATGGTCAGCTACAAGCGCAAGCGCGGGAAAAAAACAAAAGCGAGTGTCCGAGTCATGATCGGTTTTAATTTTGCATCTGATTGGTTGAAAGGGTAGCGGAAGGAATCTACACCAGTCACGTACAGATCATTTCCTAGAAAATTAACCAACAGTGAGTGACGGGGAAACTTGTTTGCCTAACAAAGCTTAATTTTAAGGTTAGGAATAGCGTAAGTCGACTGTAGCCTAGCAACATTCCTCACAACAATTTCATGAGAACAACTGAAGGACGCGGTCACGATAACTCACACCTACGGCGAAATCACCAGACTGAGAGCGTGAAAGACGAGAAGATAATATTCTATCACGAGAATTCGTACTCTATTTCTTCAGGTTTTAATAATAATAATAATAATAATAATAATAATTTACATTTATATAGCGCACACCTCTATATGAATATATTCAGTCGCGCTTCACAATATCGTAAGATAAAATTATGGCAAAAGCAACTGAGATATAAGAGGCAATACTCTACTTTTAGGTGATCATGACAGAGAACTATATACTAAGTATGTTAAATGTACTGTGTATATGTGTGTGACACGTTCAGGCATGCAAGCGTTCTGCACATTACTGTGGTCGACCAAGTCGAAGTTCATTTATTTGTTTTAGCAGGTTGATTAATTTGGCAGCTGTAATAGCTGATGTGGACCTGCTGTCCTAACCCACCCATCCCACCCCAGGGGAGGACATCCATCACACAGTAATCTCGTGTGTGGGAAATTAACGTCTCCTGCCCCAACCCTGCAGGAGACGGGACCTCCATTTATTCGTCCCTATCCGAGAAGACTAGAATATCTAACCATTTCTTGATGTTATAGAAAGGTAGCAAATTCTTCTCAATTATTTTAAGACCTTGAGTGTTGGTCCGGCCGGGGCTCGAACCCTCGACCTCCCGCACAACAGTCCAGCGCTCTATCCATTGAGCTAACCGGGAGGCGGGTGTCAAGGGTGTCTGTAGGATGATTATTCGCTTTTTCTTAGTCTGAAATTTTATTGGAATGGAATCTATGGATCTATTATCATTGCCTTGGAAGACAGGAGGGAAATACATATCAGACGACAATTTTTTACTGGGTTGTGGTCAAATGACGCAGCTTTTTTTGTCTCTAAAAAAATGTTTACTTTTTTAGTAAATAATTTGGCGACAATCCATTACTATCACACTAATTTGCTCACCATAAAAAACTAATTTGCTCACCAACCTGTTACTTGAAATTTCTCTTGGCATGACTACCTCAAGTTGATTACAAGGAAATTACGCGTTCCTAAGAAAATGAGCTCCACGGCTGGCAATATTAGAATAACAAAAGAAACAGAAACTCTATTATATTCGCTTCTCATAATTAATTACTAGAGAACAATTTTTACGCGACTTAATGAGTGAAAAACCGGTCAGCCGAACCTAACAGCAAAAAGTACAGTTTTCACAGTTTTACAGTTTTGTTTCTCTCTTCTTTCAATTTTATTAGATGAAGATTTTCTGAAGAATGCACTAAGCCTTGTAAATAAAGACCAGGTGGAAACCTTTCAGCATCTTTGAACGCAACCCCCTGGAGAAATATGAAACAAGAATGTTGTTTCCACAATGCTCAGAACACGGCAGAAGTCTGAGAAACCCTGAAATTCGCTGTTTGATACATAATCTTGATTTGCTCGGCTTTATTTCGAAAGAATTATTTTACCATTCTTACATGATCTCGATGCCTGCCAAAGCGGTTTGGCAAAATGAAAGCGAACTGTCAATGTGTTAAACAAAAATAAGAAACGAAATTTATCGATGAAGAAAATATTGCAGATTGACTTACATCTACGTATCCTGCACCAGAGGCATATCCTGTCACGGCTATGTCATAATTGACCATGTTTTTACCATCGGCTGTTTCACTAAACGCCACCGCGCAGTAACCGGTTGTTTGACAAGCAAGAGTGAAAATCAACTGGCTGTTGTTATATCTCCATTGCAGCTGATACGCTCCGTCTGGAGATTCCAGGGTGGTTTTCGAGATAGCGCTGATCTCACTAAAAGCAAGTGAGGCCAAAGCAAGTGTTATAAAAGCAAAGAAGGCCATGTTCCACCCTTCATTTGCCTTACGTGAAGATGAGATGTTCGGGCAAGTACTCTCAGGTTACGAAAGTAATGATTATTGATCTCACAGATGTATTTACAATAGCCACGGGATAACGTCACAATGACGTTTGTTGGATCGGGAACGTCGTAAACTTTCCAATTTTATTGTGTCATTTGGCAGCAATGACCAAACTAATCTAAAATTTCTGTACCTGATAAACGCATGTTTTTTTTGTCATCGAAGATTTTCATATTTTCCCTATATTTTCTGTTTGAAAGTTTCTGGCATCATGCATAAACAATATTGACTTTTACATATCAACCGGATTAGCGTTTATTTTTCAAATATACTCAGTATTCCTCGATCGCAGAGTACTTTTTCGTGTTCAAATCCACTAGTTTACTTTAGGAAGAAATGATGGGCGTGAAATCTGAGAAATATTTAACGCGTTTTTCCCTCCCGCTTCCTGTACATTTATTTATCTATTTATTTTTGCGTTGCTATGTGAATTGACAGGTCGGTTCGTTGCTATGGGCTAGGTGCGAGTGTTTTTCAACAGCGAGTAAAATTGAGTTTTGGAGTATTGCGAGCGAATAAAGTGATTAAAATATACAAATATCGAACCAGCCGAGTATAATTGTTGTTCGTCAACGACATTTGGTCCTTCGAGCCGGATACTGAGCGAAGTCAAGTGAAAAATCGCCGAGTCAAGCTGTAAGTCACCTGTGTACATGTAACTGCGTGAATTATTATTATCGAGCCGTGTGGTTAATTACTGTGAAGATTCATTCAAGTTGCATTAAGATGAGTGCCTCGAACAAAGGAGAAAACAAAACACCACGACTGTTTACGCCAAGTGAGTCCACTAATTCAAGTAAACGTTCCGTTTTAAGAAAGAAATTGCAAGCCGAGAAGTTAGCCCTTGAACTAAAAATAGCCGAAGAAACGTTCGGAAATGAGATCGAATTTCTGCGAGCCGAACAACAGCAGCGTGCAAAGCTTTTGGAACTTCAAAAGAAAGCTGAAGAATCAAGATTGGAATATGAGTTCGAAGATGCCATCGCCCAGGAAGAAGGTATGTCAAATAAAGGCGATATTGATGAAGAGTTGAATGAATTACCTGTAGACGGCGTGAACGATCGGGTCTCGCGCTTAGACCTGGGAATTACTGAAAACACTGTTGTCGAAAAACCTAACAACGAGGAAATTAAATCCATTAAATCAGAGGTCGTTACAGACGTCTCTAGTCAACCCTGTAAAAAGGAGAGATGTGAATCATCTATTGCTAAAGTTCAAGCTGAGTTGAAAACCTCTGCCACAGGAAACCTTAGCATGCAGACGTCGAAGACAGATCAGTTGTTTGAGAAAATACTGCCAGCCTTTGTGAAAATCGTTAAACCAAATTTGCAGAGATTTAATGGAAATCCACTGGAGTACTCAAAATTTAAAGCAGCATTTAACGTTGAAGTAGATAAAAGGGAGGTTTACGATGCAACAGAGAAGCTTAAATTTCTACTAGATTCTGTGGAAGGAAGTGCAAGATCATGTCTAGCGAAATTCATGCCAGGTTCAGACAAATACGAGGAGGCATGGACTGCGCTTCAGGAGCGTTTTGGCCGTGTAGACACAGTTGTGTCAGGTGGAAGGAAGCGTATAGACCAATTTCCGACCATAGTGAAAGAAAATAGTATGCAGATCAGGCAGTATCAAGAAATGGTTTCTGAGTTGATAGGCATTTTAAAGGAGCACGACTTCCTTCATGAGCTTAATTCGCAAGTCCCTGAAGCAACTGTTGCTAAACTACCTGCACGCCTTTGCTGTAGATGGGCCGAGTTTGTTGAAGGTAAACCAAAGTGTTCAACGTGGGATTCATTTGCAAATTGGCTGGAAAAAGAGGCAAAAATCAGCGAGTCCAAGCAGCGGTGGATGTCAGAGAAGAGAGAGTGGAAGCGTTTAGATACATCTAAAGTTGATAGGCGTAGGTCAGCTGACAAATCACAATCTGGGCTGTTTGTAGGAGCCACAGGAGAAGCTTTACGCTCCAGCTGTCGAACTAAGAGGTGCCCAGTTCACCAGTCCACTAATCACACTTTGCAGGAGTGCAAAAGGTTTAAAGGAATGTTGCCTAACGAAAAGGTGAAAGTTGTTGAGGAACACAAACTCTGCTTATGTTGTTTATTACCTGGTTATCGTCTGAGTAAATGCCGTAGTAGGAATAGATGCAAAGTTGAGAACTGCAACATGCATCATCATACCCTCGTACATGAAGTCGACTTGAAATTTATTGAACGAGCAAAAGCGAAACGCGAATCTGAACGAGTGCCAGATGTTGAAAGTGAGCCTGCACAAGTATCCTTGGAAGGTGAAGACTCATCACCATGTCAGGCTGTGGAGCCCCACGAAGGGTATCGCCAGTCAGCGTACGCAGGTTGTGAAGCTGGTGGTCGCGCATTGGTGGAAGTACTTCCCATAGTTGTCTTTGGAGAAACACGAAAACAACAAGTGATGGCATTGCGTGACTTAGGCTGTAACACAACACTAATAGATGAAAGTTTAGCTCTCTCACTTGGACTTCATGGCAAAG